>NC_079451.1:48070977-48128477 GCF_903798145.1 Danio aesculapii | reverse complement strand
GAGAGCTCCCCCTTTTAGAAAAGGGAGGAAAAGGAGGAGAAGGAGTGGAAGGGGGGATTCTTCCAAACGAAGATAAACATTAGGGAGTAAATGATCCATTTATAGTAAACTAGGACCACTCTGATTGGATTATTACTGATTACAGATGAGTGGCCAGACGTGCTCAATCATATCACATGCTCCTCTCGAAATTAGTTTATGAAACTTCACTTATTAATCAGGGGTCGCCACAGCGGAATGAACTGCCAACTTAATCCAGCATATTTTTTACGCAGCTGATGCATCAGATAAATTTTTTTTTTAATATATTTTTAATAATAAATCTGTTAATCAATCTCAGTCCTGATCAAAACTACTAAATGTTTTTAAAAATCACAAGATTTTAACTCTTTAATTGCCAAATTAATGAATGATGTCACTGATTTGGTGTAAAAACAACACACAAAATGGCGGATTTTCAACATAAAAAGTAATTGTGGACTATTTAAAAAAAATATATATATATTCTAAATAAACATGACTGGAAAAGCAAAGTGATTTTATGAATAATTTCCATATTAAAACATGAATCATCATTTAAAAGCATGTTTAAAGAAACTCATAAACATCAACTATTAAGTTTTATAATACAAAACAACTGGTCAAACATAAAACTATATAAAATTATAACAGGAGCAATGACAGATAAACAAGCAGCTGTTATGAGTTATTAAATTATGACATATGAAATTGAGCATTTTTACAAAGCCAAATTACAACGAAACCTCAAAATAATGACAGAAAATAGTTTGCAGAGGGAAAATGAAAACAAAAAAGTGAAATCACACCTCTCTCTAACAAACAGCAGGATTTGAAGCATCATGCACAGGAAGTATGAGACTGAGTTGTGGAACTGACAAAAAAGGGGACAGTTCACCCAAAAATTACATGTTTTAAACCATTATGAGTTTCTATTTTCTGTTGAACACAAAAGAAGAATGTTGAAAACCTGTAACCATTGACTTCCATAGTATTTGTTATTCCTACTATGGATGTCAATTGTTACAGGTTTTCAGCTTTCTTCAAAATATCTTGTGTTCAATCAAATAAGGAAACACTTAAAGGTTTGAGAGAGTGTAAATAGGGAGTACATTTTCATTTTAAGATGAACTATCCATTAAAGTCAAGATTTTGTCGGATTGTGACAAGTTATGACAAGACTATGAGATAAAAAGAGCCGTGAAAGTGAGAAAGCAAGATGACAATTAACATTTAAGGCATTTTAAATAAACATTTGGTAAGCATTTTCTGATAAATACATTTAATTATTGATATCCGCACCTTTTGCCATTTGTGTTCATGCACAAGTGTTCATGCAGACATACTGTAAAGCTAATCAAACATTGTGCATATTTCAGTACAATACTTTTGCACAAATCGATTTCTATTTTAAAATTAAGTAAATTAAATGAACTTTTAGGTGAATTGAAATTGGAGAAAAAATAAGCTGTATATTATACATGGGAGAATGTGTTTCTGTAACATTTGTGGGAAAAGTGTTGTGAAATGTTTAACAAAAAATAGATCTTTTGATTTATGTTGTTTATTCATTATTGTAAAAGAAAAAGTTGCATTTACACAAAAAGAGCCTTTTTAAAAAAAAAATAAATAATTGTTTAAAAATGTATTTCATGTTTTATATTTACTAAAAATAAATTGACGCATTTTGGATAAAGCAAAATGCCTTTAAATAATTCTTGAAGGAACACATTTGACACTGTTAATGTACGCAGTGTCTTGTCAATGCAGTGGTGCCTTCATGGATCAGATTTGTACCTTTGATTCAATTCAATCTTATTTGTATAGCGCTTATACAATGTAGATTGTGTCAAAGCAGCTTAAAAGGTCACAGTAAATAGGAAAAGTGTAGTTCAGTTTGTAGTGTTTAGGTTCAGTTCAGCTCAGTTCAGTGTGGTTTAATAATCACTTCTGAGACTCCAAATATTGAAGAGCAAATCCAACGATGTGCAGCTCTACAGATCCCAACCATGCAAGCCAGTGGCGATAGCGGAGAGGGAAAAAAAACTTCACTAATGGCAGAAGTGAAGAAAAAAAAAATGAGGGAACAATATTGTATCTGCAGGTTTTAAAAACCAAAGGGACATTTTAGTTTCCCATGGTACAAATCATGTCATTAAAGGTACAAACTGCAATGGTACACATTTGTTTCTTTGTCTTAAGGTACAATTCTGTTCCATAAAAAGGTACTGGCCCAATGACAAGGGTTTGTACCTTCTTTGGTACAACATTGTACCATTTTTTTCTGAGAGTGTAGAGAATATAAAGAATATTTATCTAATATACTGAAAAAGTGTTGCATGCAAAACTGTTGCAAACGATTTATTTGTGTTGAATTTAAACAAACAAATTAAATTGAGCAATGTTCAACTTTGTTTGTTTAAATTCAGCCTAATTAAATTGTTTACAACCACTTAACCTAAAAAAAATTGAGTAAATCCAAGGTATCATCTTTGAATAATTTATTTCAGTGTACACTCAAATAAATATTGTTTGCTTGTTTAAACTACTTAATTAAAATGAGCTGCAACAACACAATATTTGAGATTTAATTGGGACAACTTAAAACTTTTACAAATTTATGTGGATTGAACATAATAAAATTAAGTTAACTAAATCGATTTGTGTTGGCACAACATGAATGAATTATGTGGAACCCTGCATTTTTTTACAGTGTACAAATGTATTTTACTATATAATAAATAAATAAAATTATTTAAATAATAATTAAACAAATTTTGTACTTGAACATGTATTTGCTGCAGATTAAACACACACACACGCGCACACACATCTTGTAACTGGGCATTGAGCATTACTGTTTGTTTGGTTTTTATATTCCTTTTTGTTGGTCATTTAAGTCATGTTCATGCTGTGAAGCCAAATACAATTTTGTGGACAACAGTTCCTAGATTAAATAAACACAACTAGAAACGACAAGGCATAGAGAGTCTTAAAAATCAACACATCCAGAAACACTGCACTGGTTAACCAACACGGACGGCCACAAGAGCATTCAAGACCAGCAATAATCAGCGTTCTGATACAAGCAGCAGCGCGCCACCGCACCGGCAGCGAAAACACACTTAAACCCTCAACACAGCTGTAAAATAGACTTAAAACTACTTAATGGAAGTGTTAGCCTCAAAACGACATTCCCCATTTTGGGAATAACATAGCTGGTGTGTCGTTGAGCTGTGTGGTCTGAGCTCCAGCAGCCGTACTGGCCAGAGTTTGGGTTTAGTGGAGCGGGTCTGTGGCTCTGGTGGAAACACACGCTTCCTCTTTTATTATTAGCATTAGCTGAGCTGGGGGTAACGTTGTTGCTAGAAGGGATACAGCTGCGGCCAGAATTTAACGAAAATTATTTATTAAATTACCCATTCATTTTATTTTATTACAGTTTTTCTTAGTTGTTTACACACAATTGCTTGTACTTCAGACACAATGACTGCAACATGCAACAAATGCACCAACCCCCCGAACCAATTCTGCTAAACTACAAGCACAATTCCTGCTATACACTCAAATCTCAGGTTTAAAACTCTTTTTTCAAAACACTACACACAATTCTCTGCATTTGGCACAATTTTCATGCAGAAAATCTCTTGTTTTCACAAGGAACACACTGTCATTCAGGGGTGCGTTTCCCAAAACTATCGTTCGCCAACTAAGGTCGCAAGTTCCGTCGTTACTAGCATAGTTTGTTGATTTGTTGATCTTCCCAAACCCATCGCTCCAACAAACATTCGCAAACTGCGTCGCAACCTTGACCACTCGCAACCATACGTCTGGAGCTGTCGTTAGAAACATAGTTCCTGGCTGTGTTCTGTTCCCAGTTATCCCCCCCAGGGGCGTAGCAACCGGGTGGGACAGGGGGGGATCCGTCCCCCTCACTTTTAGAGACAGACCATTTAGAAACAGGTGATTAATAATAATATGAACATATGATCTCATACAGCCGTCCCCCCCCCACACTTTTAAGATGTCCACTACGCCCCTGATCCCCCCTATGCCCTATTTATTTAAAACATTCTAACATTCAAAGTTGGATTTATTAAAAATAAAAAAGCATTAAGGTCAACTATTTTTACAGTTCAGTTTTAGCCATCTTCATGTTTACAATTGTGCTCCCTTAGCAGCGCACTTTGAAAACATTGATGCCATTTTGAACACAGCCTCATGGCGAAAGCTGTAGGTGACCTATTATTTAAAAGCGGAATTTAAATTACGTCTCCAAAGCTTGTTAAAACAAAAAACATACGTTAATTATTTTAATTGATAGTCGGTTATTTTTTTAAGTATCTGTACTGTATATGACATGGGCCTGCTGGTTAGAACTTTCCGCTGTGGTTTACAAGTGTCATATTGTAAAAGTAGACTTTTCTAAAAAAATATATATATATATAAATAAACAATGTCCTACTTAATCATAATAATAACAATCATCATCATTATTATTATTATTAAATTATGATTTTTTCATTTCTAATTCATAATAATAAAAATAATAATTATCATCATCATCATCCTCATTATGATCATCATTAGTATTATTATTTATCAACTGCTTCTAATAAATGTCTAGTCATGTGATGATTTTTGTGTGTCATTGAAAAACAAAATACCATTTTGAGAAGAAATCACATTGTTTTGAAAGTAAAGTTTCATTTTGCAGGAGAATTAAAGGGTTTTGCCCAATATGTGTGTGTGTTTTTTGATTTGTGTGTGGAGTTCTGTCAATATGAGACACGCTTTCAGAAAATGTGTGTGAACAATTGGGAAAAACTATAACGCCTACCTCAACCCTAAACCAGTAATGTAAAAATAGTAATATAGCGAGTATCAGGGGTGTTGCTAGACATAAAGCTCTACTGGGGCACGTCACCCCTCAAGTAAAAATAAAATAAATAATAATAAAAACAAAATATATATATATATATATATATATATATATATATATATATATATATATATATATATATATATACATATGTATATATGTGTATATATATATATATATATATATATATATATATATATATATATATATATATACATATGTATATATGTGTATATATATATATATATATATATATATATATATATATATATATATATATATATATATATATATATATATATATATGTGTATATATATATGTATATATATATGTATATATATATGTATATATATATATATATGTATATATATATGTATATATGTATATATACATATATATGTATATATACGTATATATGTATATATATATATATATATATATATATATATATATATATATATATATATATATATATATATATATATATATATATATATATATATATCCACAAAAATATTTATTATAAATAAATAAATAAATAAATAAAAGTATTATTGTACAATAAATATTCTAAATAATCCTAAATGTAACTGGAAAATATTCATTTAAAAAATATTTTGCATAAATATTAAGTTCATTTGAATGCAATTCTATTGAATACAAAAAGAGATGTTGTTTTAGACTTGACACGTGGCACAGAATTAGCTTTATTAAGATTCACTTGCTTCATACAAAAAAAAATCTAGGAGAAAGCATGCATAGTCCAGATCACCGTCATTTTATTTAAACTTTTATTTTGTCGAGTGCGTGCCGATACCTCTGCTCGCGCCCCAGTAAATTGGGTCTAGCGACGCCCCTGGCAAGTATTATTTAAATTGTTTATTAAATTACCCATTAAATTGTACCGGGGAGATCATGCAAACTCCACACAGAAATGCCAACTGACCCGAAGCAGCGACCTTCTTGCTGTGAGGCGACAGCGCTTCCCACTGCACCACATATTGTAATAACTGATTATTAGTGTGTAACAGAATGAGATGAGAGCAGAACAATGCTCTAACTATTGACCAAATTCACAGTTTTTACCACTTTTTCATTAGAAGAATCAGAAATCAAGTATACATTTAGGCCTGGTTTCACAAGCACGGTTTGACTTAAAAGTGATGGTACTTCAAATTTTTAATTGTGTAATCTTTTAGTTTCAAGCCTTTATGAGTTTCCTATTTCAGTTATTTCCATTTTGAAGAATCATCATTGAATTTAAAAGTACTTCTTACTAGTGGTGTAAAGTAACTAATTACGAATACTCATATCATTGTAATCGAGTAGTTTTTCTCAGAAGTTGTAATTTACGGAGTCGTTTAAAAAATGTGCACTTTTACTTCCCCTTGAGTACATTTTAGTGCTGCATCAGTAGTTTTACTCCACTACTTTCCTTCAACCTGCAGTCACTACTTTATTTTTCTTGTCTATGAGGATTAGAAAATCAGTCCTGTGATTCCTGTCCAATCAAATCGAAGGTAATTCGCATCATAATGAACTACCTCAAGACATGGGTCATTTATAATGCAGCAAACTGTTTGGAAGCATTAAAAGTGTCCAAGAAGTTGTCCAAAGTCTTTACACGCATTGACCCAGAGGCTGTTTAGATGCATGTCACTGATGAGAAGATGACGTGTGTAAACACCCAGCAGGCACAAGAGGTCAACATGCCGTCAGATTGACATTGTACCCTAACTTTGTGAGGACGCTGCATTTTGTTTGGAAAGAAAATCAGGTTGACGTCAGAACTCAACGTCAGGCTGATGTCAATGTCCAACGTCCAACCTAAAATCAACCAAATATCAACGTCTAATGATGTTACAGCTTGACATTGTTTGGATGTTACCACTATGAAATCTATCAGATGTTGGATTTTGGTTGCCATATGTGACGAATAAATGTCAGTATCTGACATCAATATGACATTGGTTTAAGATGTTGGCTCGACATTGGATTTTGGTCACTTTCTAACAACCTAAAATCGACCAAATATCAACATCATTTGATGTTGTTATTGGACGTCCAAATAGCGTTGTCCTTAAACGCTGACAAGACAATGAATTTTGGTCATCTGACATCACAACCTAAATCTAACCTAATATTAACATCTTATGACGTTGTGTGCCTGCTGGGCAATAACTAAATGGACTACAGAATGTTATGTTTATACACACACACACACACACACACATTCACAAATGACAAGTAAACGCATCAGCTTTTTACAGAATAATACTCACTACTCATGAGTACTTTTAAAAGGGCAACTTTTTACTCCTACTTTGAGTAATATTTACAACAGGTACATTTACTCTACTCACACTATATTTTAGGCAAGTATCGGTACTTTTACTTAAGTATGGTTTTTCAGTACTCTTTCCACCACTGCTTCTTACTAATACTGAGATATATATATATTAGTGGTTATATATTTCAAACAGCCTTCAAATATATATTTTTGTGTTTACCAGAAAAAACTAAAACTTATAAATGATTGGGTAAAACAAGAGGGAGAGTAAAAAGTTTATACATTTTAATTTAATTAAAACTATTTAACTTTTAATACAATTTAATTTTTGAGTGAACTCTTTAAGGGTTATATGCATGGGAAAATAATGCCTTTTTACTTCAGCAGGGATAACTATTGAAATTAATATAGTTTTTTGCTCAACTATCGAGTATCGAGTTAAGTTTACTCATTTTCATACAGTAAATATCTGTTTTGCCACATTATACAAGTATGTGCGGGAAAATAATGCTGGTAAATGAAGACTACATGCTCTTTTCCTTGAGGAGACGCATAGATTTATATAGTTTCCGCCTTTTTACTTTAGCAAAGATAACTAACTAACCAAATTAATATATATTTTTTGCTCAACTATTCAGCTCAACTACTCATTTTTGTACAGTAAATATCTGTTATGCCACATTATATAAGTATGCGCGGGAAAATAATGCCGGTAAATGAAGACTACATGCTCTTTTCCTTGAAGAGACGCATAGATTTCTATGGTTTTCCGCCTTTTTACTTAAGCAAGGATAACTAACTAACCAAATTAATATATATTTTTGCTCTACTATTCAGTATCGATATAAATTGACTCATTTTTGTACAGTAAATATCTGTTATGCCACATTATATAAGTATGCGCGGGAAAATAATGCTGGTAAATGAAGACTACATGCTCTTTTCCTTGAGGAGACGCATTGATTTATATAGTTTCCGCCTTTTTACTTTAGCAAAGATAACTAACTAACCAAATTAATATATATTTTTTGCTCAACTATTCAGTATCGATATAAATTGACTCATTTTTGTACAGTAAATATCTGTTTTGCCACATTATATAAGTATGCGCGGGAAAATAATGCTGGTAAATGAAGACTACGCACACTTTTCCTTAAGGAGACGCATAGATTTTTCCCCTTGTCTGTTCAGGCGTCCTCCTCTGCCAGCACTGGCAGATTTACCATGCTTAATCATGTAAATCACCTCCATCACACTCCCTTGATTTGAATATCTGAAAGTAATGTCTCCGTCGTAATGGATCTTCAATATGTTCACACTGTTTTATGGCTGCGTATGGCGTTTTTTTGGGAGAAGTGTCTTGATGTATTAGGGAGATGAAATGAATACAACTCATTCACGGAGACACGCAGACTCCGAGATGTAAAAAACACACTGCGCTCGAAAGTAAACACGTGAAAACATATATTTGTTCTGATATGAAATATGCTGAGTCCACATGGCTTGAACTCTCATTGTGGGTATTTAAGAAAACAGCGTCTTAAAATACACCCGCCGTTTTTCTGCTGAAGTCATCATCACCGGGGAAGCACGAGTTTCACTTGCCATTTATAATTACCGAGATGTAGATCAAACACAATTTATCTACGATCACAGTAAGTGTATTAAACAGTAAAAATGTCAAAAGCCAAAACATTTCCCCCTCACTGCAAACCAGACGGGCCTTTTGTCAACCAAAGGTCAACTCGTGTTTTGTGGCTTTGAGTTATTGGGGTATTTTAGTAGGCCCTAGGCTAGTTCTGAGCTCGATAGATAGATAGATAGATAGATAGATAGATAGATAGATAGATAGATAGATAGATAGATAGATAGATAGATAGATAGATAGATGGATGGATGGATGGATGGATGGATGGATGGATGGATGGATGGATGGATGGATGGATGGATGGATGGATGGATGGACGGACGGACGGACGGACGGACGGACGGACGGACGGATAGATAGATAGATAGATAACAATTTTACAATATATATTTTATAACACACACACACACACACACACACACACACACACACCCACACACACACACACACACACACACATATATATATATATATATGTGTGTGTGTGTGTGTGTGTGTGTGTGTGTGTATAATTATATATACTCGTATATGACGACATTTACATTTGATAAATATAAAACAGATTTAATAGTTTAGTATTCTACATATATATGCTATCACAATTAAGAATAATTTTAAATGATAATAATAATAATAATAATAATGAGGATAATGGTGATAATAATAATAATAATAATAATAATAATAATGATGGTGATGGTGATGATAATAATTCACTCTAAAAATGCTTTGTTGTTATAATCTGATGTTGGCTCAACAAATAAATTTTTTTCAATTAAATAAAAAAAAAAATTTAACCCAACTGTTGGGTTTGTTCATATTTGACCCAATGTTGCTAAGGCCTAAAACAGCCCAGCATTTTTGTGACAGTTTTGGTTGTTTTTCTTTTAATCAATATTATTATTATTATTATTATTATTATTATTATTATTATTAATAAATAAAAAATGTGTTGTTGTAAACCAGCATTGGGTCAAATATGGACAAACCCAAATATTTGTAAAAAAAAAAAAAAAAAAAGTGTTTTTAAAGTGTTTAAAAATTTATTTGTAAAAATTAACCCAACATTAGGTTTGTCAATTTATAAGTTTGTCAATTGCGGGTTTACAACACATTTTTAAAATGTAATAATTATAATAATAATAATATATTAATAATAATAATAATAGTTAATAATAATAATAATAATAATAATAATAGTTAATAATAATAATAATAGTTAATAATAATAATAATAATAATAATAATAATATATTGATTAAAAGAAAAAAGCTGTCACTAAGGGTGCTTTCACACCTAGACTTTTGTTTCGGAACTGTCTAGTTTCCCCAGTTACCCCAGTTTGTTTGGCATATGTGAAACCAGCAATCGCGTTTGGATCCGCGCCAAATCATTCGGTCCGAGATCACCTGAATGAGGTGGTCTCGGCTCAATTGAAACGAACTCTGGAGCAGATCGATTGTAGTGAGAAAGCAAAACGATCCGCGCCAGGCTATATCACAGTGTATTATGGATATGTAATAGGCATATACGGCTTTTCAACACAATCTCACAGTAATTTGTAGCTTTTTGATTTAGTGGCTAATTCGTATGTATTTGATGGTTGGGGTTTGGGGTGGGGTTAGGTGCCACGCCTCCTTTTAAAAATCATACATTTTCATACGACTGAACTCGTACGAATTCGTACAAATTAGCCACTAAACTGACAAAACGTAAAACGTTTCCTCGTGAGATCAGGCTGGGCTATTTGAAGAGAGAACTATGAGTAAGGCGGGATGTCATTCCTTCCGGTAAATATGTGTTTCATGTCAAATATGAAAGTGAAAGCATGCTGAACTATTAATGAGAGCTGTTTATCCAACACAATCTCACGGCAATTCGTAACTTTTTGATTTAGTGGCTAATTCGTATGAATTCGTACGATCTAATTTGTACGATTTAGTACGATTTGCTCATCCCCCAATGACGGTTGGGTTTAGGGGTGGGGTTAGGTGCCACGCCTCCTTTTTAAAATCGTACAATTTCGTACGACTGAACTCGTACGAATTCATACGAATTAGCCACTAAACTGACAAAACGTAAAATACTTTCGTTTTCTCGTGAGATCAGGCTGGATTATCCGTTAGGAAAACTGACCGAACTGCAGTCTAGCTAAGGGCTCTGTATGAGAAAGTCTTACCTCTGATTTATATTTGGTGTTGATGTCTGAGGGTGTCACCATTCATAATTAAAGCGCAGCTTTCCGCTTATAATGTCTTGTTGCTCATTGCCATAAATTAAAATAAGGACGCATGACAGCTGAGCGGAACTCTGCAAACGAAACCGTGAAACTCTGACCAATGTGAGGAGGGTGTACTGGCACATGACTTATTTTAGCTCTTTTGGTCCATTTAGAAACTTTGCAGTGTAAAAGCGAACCGGACCAAGAACAAATAGCAACAATGTTACAATTTTAATCCCAGTTTAGGAACAAATGAATCGATTCACAGGTGTAAAAGCAAAATGCTAGCATGTTTTAGGCCCTAGCAACATTGGGTCAAATATGAAAAAAACCCAACAGCTGGTTTAAAAATTAATTAAAATTTAATAGAAAAAATTTAATTGTCCATATATTTGACCCAACGTTAGATTAATAAACCCAACCGTTTGTTAAAAAGTATTTTTAAAAGTTTAAATTGAATTGTAAAAACTAACTGAATTTTGGGTTTGACAAAATTTGACCCAATTGATTTTCCTTTGGCTTAGTCCCTTTATTCATCAGGGGTTGCCACAGTGGAATGAATCACCAACTTATCCAGCATATGTTTTACACAGCGGATGCCTTTCCACCTGCAACCCAGTACTGGGAAACATACATACACACTCTTAAACTACGGCCAATTTAGTTCATCCAATTCAATTATAGCACATGTGTTTGGACTGTGGGGAAAACCGGAGCACCCGGAGGACAGCCACGCCAACACGGAGAGAATATGCAAACTCCACACAGAAACGCCAACTGATACATCCGGGACTCGAACCAGCGAGCTTCTTGCTGTGAGGCGACAGTGCTAACCACTGAGCCACCGTGTCACCCCTTCCTTTTTTACAGTTTAATAATAATAATAATATTTATTTAAATCAAAACAACCAGGTATTTCATACAAAACTGTCACTCTAAAATGCTGGGTTGTTTTAGCCCCTAGCAACATTGGGTCAAATATGAACAATATGGGTTAAAATTGGACAAAAAAAAAAAGCAATTGTCCATATTTGACCCAACATTAGATTAATAAACCCAACCATTTACATATATATATATATATATATATATATATATATATATATATATATATATATATATATATATATATATATATATATATATATATATATATATATATATATTGATTAAAATAAAAACAACCAACTAAAAATGCTGGGTTGTTTGAGCCCCTAGCAACATTGAGTCAAATATGGACAAACCCAACAGCTGGGTTAAAAATAATATTAAATATATAAATTGATTGTCCATATTTGACTCAAATGTTCAAATGTTGGATTAAAACAACCCAGCATTTTTTAGAGTGTACACAAAATAGTATTTGCATATGTTCCAACATTACAAAGCTAACGGATCAGAAAAATGACACTGAAAATGATCATAAATTGCTTAAGTTATTATTCTTCAATACACATGAAGTGTACAAGCTCCCAAGTGAGAGAGCTCCAACATGTGGTTCACATCCATCACGCGTCTGATGTTAATGGGTGGAGATGAGTAGGGTGGAGTGGGATTTTGGCTTCATACGACCTGATCTGAAGACCACTAAGGAGTCTGAGTTTAGCCAGTGCCGCACCACAGCCAGAGCAAACAACTGCCTGTCATTACAACAGCCAGAGACACAGCGGACATGAAACCGTCCGGCTCAGAACTATGTAGTTGAAGTCAGAATTATTAGCCCTCCTGAATTATTAGCCTCCTGTATATTTGTATATATCTATCATAATAGTTTTTAATAACTCTTTTTAACCTGGTTCTCTCATCTTTGCCATGATGACAGTACATAATATTTGACTAGATATTTTTCAGGATACTAGTATTTAGCTTAATATGACATTTAAAGGAATAACTAGGTTAGTAAGACAAGTTAGGGTAATTAGGCAAGTCATTGTATAACAGTGGTTTGTTCTGTAGACCAGTGTTTCCCATCCCTGTTCCTAATAATTTGGACCATAAAGTGGTTTAAAAAAATTACAAACTGCTTTTATTCTAGCCGAAATAAAACAAATAAGACTTTCTCCAGAAGAAAAAATATTACAGGAAATACTGTGAAAATTCCTTGCTCTGTTATACATAATTTGGGAAATATTTGAAAAAGAAAGCAAAAAAAATTCACTGGAGGGCAAATGATTTTGACTTTAACTGTACTCCATTGCATTTAAGTTGATCCTTTAAGCAAAGAATAGAGGGACACGAGCCATATCTTGAGACCACAATGTCACAGAGACGTAATGGTATAAAGAGAATGGGAATGTGTCATTAAAGTGCAATGCATTCTGGGACTTCTGAACACAGGAATCTTTATCCCCTCTCAGGGATGGGCAAAAAATAAATTGAAATGTATTTTAAAGGGCACCTATGGTAAAAAAATCTACTTTTCAAGCTGTTTAGACAGACATATGTGCATGTATGGTGTATAGACACACACAGTGCTTTTTTTTTCAATTTAACAACATAAAAACGGTGGACCAATTGGAGCGGTTTTCAGATCGACCGCAACTTTACGTAGGAGTGCGGTCCCCCCGCCCACCAATATTGATTGACAGGCACATCACCATATCCTCAGTTTGTTGATTCACGTGCCATTTTCAGTGTGTGAGTCAAAGCGATATCACTAAAGGAACACGCTAGAAAACGGTGTGTTTTACTACAGATTTTAAACCTAGGGCGCAGCCATCTTGGAATGTCGCTGTGTCTGACATCACGGTGTTGGCTGAGTCAGCACTGGACCTAGCTGAAACCACAGGCATAATACAGAGTGATTTCCCCTTTAAAGTGTGATATATGAAGAGGTTATTTTTTTCTTCAATAAACGTAGTTTTTTCCCAATTGAAATCTTCAATACCTTAAGTAAAACATGATTCTAAAAACTTCTTAAATCTCCTGTTTTAATCATTTCCATTAATCATGTTTTTGCAATTGTACTCTTCAATGCACAACCTAAAACATGATATCTCTAAAAATGGAGTTATCTCTTCTTGCAAATAAACTCTTTATATACATGCTGCTGCTGCCATGTGACAGGATTCTGGAGTTTTTGACCAGACTGTATAGACTGGAGTACTATTAAATATTTGTGTCTCATATACTGTCTTGTGTCTCTTTATTAACTGTACAGTGCTATCTACTGGCATTTGCAACAGCTAATGAAGTGTAGTAGGTATCTCCACTATGGGACTTACTTGTGTGTTGTTTGTCTTATTTTCTTGGCATCTACATATGCAATCCATCCAAAACTATCATTATTTGTACTTATTCTTCCAAGATTATTCAGTTCTTCTTTAACTGGAAGAGTCTCAGTTTACCCCATTGGTGAACAACAGTCTTTTGCTGTTTTGCTGCAGCACTGAGACTGAGAATGAACATGTGCTGAAGGCTCCACATCTAGTTCTTAAGGATTGATATTTTATTCTATCTAATTTCTTAAGCAAATATGCTAATGCCAAAACACACAGCGGTCCCCCCGCCCACCAATATTGATTGACAGACATCATAGCCTCAGTTTGTTGATTCACGTCCGCCATTTTCAGCGTGAGTGGAAGCGATATCACTAAAGGAACACGCTAGCTCTATTTTTAGATGCAAGGCTCATTGGGCTTAACACAAGATCAATATTCTCCACATTATCGCTCTAATCGGAATTATTGGTTGTATCTTTAGGTAGGTTTGCAAACGTGTACTTCTCATTGAGTCTACCTTATACTTCAGTCGTTTGCATTTCTCGCGATCCCAGAAGCTCCCTGTGATCTTAACTAGCATGCGTTTTAGAATTCTAAACAGGTTTCTATCAGGGTACACTCAAGTCGACGGCTGGGCACCGCGGACCGCTGCAGAAACCTATGTTTAGAATTCAAAAATGCGTGGCGCGACGATTCGGGACACTTCATGTTTCTGCCGCGCCACAGAGAGTGTCTGGTGTGCCGTGTCGCGGCTTCGAGCGGCGCATCCGGTGCCTCAGTCAAAGTTAATTCAGTGTGCGTGGTTATTAGTTTCTGTGTACAAGCTCGGCACTTGAAACTAGCACACAGTTGGCTGTAAAACTGTACAAAGACACAAATGATTTTGTACTCTCTGCTTGGTCTGTGTCAGAGTCGTACATGTACGACTGAATGGTGATCCTCTCACTCCTTCTCTGAGTCTGCCTGTCAGACTCTGTTGCAAACGCAGAGCGGGTGAGCTCATGGCCCCGCCCCCTTGTTACGTTGGCGGGAAGCCGAAACTAATTTACATGTGAAGCAACACACCCCTAAATCAGCGAACTGTGGACACGCCCCCAACATGACACTTTTTAACACATTATAATAAAAAAATCTGAATTGTGTTTTAAACTGAACCTAAACTGGCACACTCAGAAGAACCATAATATCAATATTAAATCATAAAAAAGAGGTCAACTATGTGCCCTTTAATCAATTAGCCTATAGCGTATATGTTTGGACTGTGGGGGAAACCGGAGCACACGGAGGAAACACACGCCAACACTGGGAGAACATGCAAACTCCACACAGAAACGCCAACTGACCCAGCCATGACTGGAACCAGGAGCTTCTTGCTGTGAGGCAAGCGTGCTACCCACTGCACTACGGTGACGCCCTATATATTCACCCATCCCCACCAATGCAAAGTGCAAACATACACTCTTGGTTCAGATCATAAGAAGATGATTAGCCTGGCCCAAAAAGTACATCGGCCCAGCTGGAAACTGCTTGGTGGCCAGATGGCCAGTCCATCCCTGCACTTATCAACATAGCAGGAATCAATGTGTCAATATTACATTTACAAGCAAAACATGAACATCTCTACAATGTATTAATAATACATTAAGAAAATGGATATCATTAATGCTAACTTTAAAAAATTATTCATTTATAATACTAAAGTAAAATAATGTATTTTAAGTACAGTTGAAACCAGAAGTTTACATAACTCTAAAAACAAGAAACATAACCATTTTTTTTTAAATGTGTAATGGTAAATCATACTAAACATTTACTATTTTAGGTCTGTTAGGATTACCTAAATGATTTACATTTGCTAAATGCCAGAATTTTTTATAAATTTCTAGACAGTCAAAAGTTTACATACATTTCCTTGGTATTTGTTTTTTAGCTTTGCTTTTAAACTCTATAACTTTGGTCAATTGTTTTGGGTCTCCTTCCACAAGCTTCTCACAATAGTTTGAAGGAATTTTGGCCCATTCCTCCTGACAGAATTGGTGTAACTAAGTCAGATTTGTAGGTTGTCTTGCTCGCACAAGCTTTTTCAACTCTGCCTACAAATTTTCTATAGGATTGAGGTCAGGGCTTTGTGATGGCCACTCCAAAACATTCACTCTGTTGTCCTTAAAGCACATTTTAACTAATTTGGCAATATGCTTAGGATCATGGTCTGTTTAGAAGACTCATTTGTGGCCAAGTTTTAATTTCCTGGCTGATGTCTTGAGATGTTGCTTCAGTATTTCTACATAATGTTCTTTCTTCATGATGCCAACTATGCTGTGAAGTGGACCAGTCCCTCCTGCAGCAAAACAGTCCCACAACATGATGCTGCCACCCTATACTTCACAGTTGGGGTGGTGTTCCTAGGCTTGTAAGCTTTGCCCTTTGTCCTTGAAGGATAAGCATTTTATTAAGCTTTGTTAGTAAATACGCAGTAAATATAGACATGAAGGCTTTTGCTTTAAAGGGTTAACTGCTATATTATGTGCACAAGTATACAGAAATGTTGCAGGATGCTAGAGAACAGCGCATCCTGTTATCGGGTGGGGGTGGATGGAGAATGCAGAAAGGTCTGAGAATGACAGGACGTATGAGCTGTGTATACGTGCTCTGAAACATCTGCCTTAAAAGGTCAACTGTCAAGAGAAGATGCACAGATACCAGAAAGGGGAACATCTGATTGCTGAATGGTCAAACTGTCAAGACGACACCATATAAGTCAATAGGGTTGGGATTAGATAGTCTGCGAAAGACAGTATAAAAGAATGAAGGAGAGGCCAATAGGGCGGGGGCTGAACTGATATTACACCTCTCCTGCGCAGAATTTGTATTCTCTAACTTCTTGCATTCAAAATAAAACTTTTTAATTTTCAACTCAGATCTCCGTCAATATTTGAACATGCAGTGGACCATTTGAGTCCTACATCATCCAAATGTAACCCTGGTCATTATGGCCAAACAGTTCAATCTTAGTTCCATCAGACCACAGGACATGCCTTCAAAAATTAGTCTTTTTCCCTGTGTAATTTGGCAAATTGTAATCTGGCTTTTTTGTTGATTCTGGCTTGTTGATTTTCCCATGTTGTCACACAAGGAAGCAGTGTGTTTGAGGTTTTCCTTAAATACTATTCTACAGTTGTGCCTTCAATTAACTCAAATGTTGTCGATTAGCCAATCAGAAACTTTCAAAACCTTGACGCCATCATCTGAGCTTTTTCAGTGGCAGAATATTCTCATTGTATGTAAACTTGTCTTTCAAGAAAATTTATAACAATTTCTCAAAAAAATCTCTCTCTTATTATCCTGCTATTAAGCCTAACAGAAACAACTTTGACAATCCTAACTTACCTAAAAGAGAAAAAGTTTAGTCACATTAACATCTGACTCTTTTTAAAATGGTTACGTGCCTTTTTATACAGTGTATGTAAACTTCTGCTTTCAACTGTAGCTAATGGATTTGAACTGGGTGAAAATACCACAGAAAAAAATCTGTGATAGTATCCATACAATAATAACCTTCATAAACTAAAAACACGAGTAGCAAAAAAATAATATTAAATATTAAACACATAACGAAACATGAAACATTTTCTCCGACCAGTTATTTGATCACACTTGACGTCATAAATATAACTTGCAGGACATCAATGAGCTCAATTATTTGTAAGTTTTTTAAAAAAAATTAGATATCATTTAACTGCCGTTTCAAAATTAAAACAGTAATAAAGATGCTTTATCACATTTTCCATTCTGTTGGCGAGTGCCGAAATATTCACAACAGCAACTTTCAGATGACAACGCCTATTTCACGCTGTTCTTTTATTTGCCGCGTTTTTTATAAATCCTAACGGTTTCGCTCATATCGTTTTCGCTATATGTTAACATTAGCTGCGTATAAAGGAATTACCAACCTACGTCACACGGGTTCCTGGTTGCACAAAGGAGACCGGTTGCAATAACAAACATGTCATGTTGTGTGGTAGGGTGCCAAATTCGAAAACTTTTACCGTACACCACATTGCTTTTAATGCCAACCGCAGACGTCGTTGGCTAAAAGGGAGCTGAATGGAGTGAGGACCTAATTAAAAATTCTCAACTCTGTAAGTTCACATACTCTGCTGTACAGATGTAGTTCGCTGTCAGAATGCAGTTGTTTTGCTTGTTGATAATTACTCAGGCCTTGTATAATGTTAACGTCTTTTTTCCTTGTCTTTGGCTAGGCAGAACCTCGGTTTTTACTACAAAGTTTTGAATTTGGTAATCATGGATCATTCATTCTTGCACATGACCACACACAACAACATTGTTGGCATCCAAAGACTTGTAGGCCTTTAACTTCTCTCTTGTTAAAACACTTGGTGTTATGGAAGCAGACGGACAAACAAGGGGAGTAAGTATAAACGATGTTTATTACAACAGATGAGCATAAGTGGATAATAATAATTGAGAGTTGAATGGAGTTCGGAGAAACTGATGATCCTCTGTGGCAGGTGGGATGACAGACACTGAAGGATGACCGAATGCACACACTAGAGGACTTGCGGGGAAGACAGACTGACGAGACACACAACGCTGACAGGACACCGGGAACACTGGACAGACTGGAAGGAAACAGAGTAAAGGTAAGTATATTTTCTGAGATCGCAGGGGAGTGAAACCTAGGAAGTGGTTCACTCAGAGTCCGCTTCGTAAGAACGAGACCGGACAATGAGTGAAGTGAGGTGTGTGCTTATATAGTGAGTCTGAGTGATTGGGTGCAGCTGTGTGTGGTTAGAACTCAGGTGAAAGTGCTCGTTGCGTGATACTGGTGGAAGAGCCTGGCCAATCCGTGACATTACCCCCCTCCCCAGGGCCCGCTCCTGAGGGCCTAAACCTCCGACGTCGTGGTGGTCTACCTCGTCCTCGAGGTGCTGGGAATTCTGGGTGATTGGAGTGGAACTCTTCCATAAGTGCGGGATCTAATATATCGGATCTGGGGACCCATGACCTTTCTTCTGGACCGTATCCTTCCCAGTCGACGAGGTATTCAAGCTGACCACCACGACGCCGGGACCGTAGGATGTCCTTGACTTGGTAGATGGCCCCTTCTTCTAACATCAGTGGGGGAGGAGGTTCCTCTTCATGGCCAGGCTCTGTGGAGGGAATCAGAGGATCGTGAAAGGGTTTTAGAAGGGACACGTGGAATGTGGGGTGGATTCTGTACTGTGGAGGTAACTGTAACTTATATGTGATGGGGTTGACCTGTTCCAGGATGGTGAAGGGACCAACAAATCTGGGACTTAGTTTTCGGGAGGGCAGTCGCAAACGGATCTTGAGTGGAAAGCCAGACCTTCTGCCCTGGAGTATAGATGGGACCTGGAATCCTCCTCTTATCGGATACCTCCTTTGTTCTGCGTACTGCCCTCTGAAGATGGTGATGAGAATTGTCCCAGACTCTCTCGCTCTCCCGGAACCAGTAATCCACTGCGGGGACATCAGATGGTGCGCCATCCCAGGGAAAGAGTGGAGGTTGGAACCCTAGGATACATTGGAATGGCGTAAGTCTGGTGGTAGGTTGCCGCAGGGAATTCTGGGCGTATTCCGCCCAGCCCAGAAACTGGCTCCAGGAGTTTTGGTGACCGTGACAGAAGGTCCTGAGGAACCGCCCCACTTCCTGAATTTTCCTCTCTGTCTGGCCGTTGGTTTGGGGGTGATAGCCAGACGAGAGGCTTATGGTCACACCTAGGAGTCTGAAGAATGCTTTCCATAGTCTGGAGATAAATTGGGGTCCTCGGTCCGAGACTATATCTTCTGGTAACCCAAAATTTCGAAAGACGTGGTTGAACAGGTTTTTGGCGGTCTCTAGGGCTGTGGGTAGACCTTTCAAAGGAATCAAACGACAGAATTTTGAGAATCGATCTACGATGACTAGAATGCAGGTGTTACCTTCAGACAATGGGAGGTCTGTCATGAAGTCAATTCCTAGGTGTGACCAGGGGCGGTTTGGGATGGGCAAGGGATGGAGTTTACCAGCAGGTAGATGGCGAGGACTCTTCGACATAGCGCATTCTCTGCAGCCTTGGACGTATCTCCTCACATCCCTCGCCATGTTCGGCCCCCAAAAGCGTTGGGATAGCAGCGAGAGGGTGTTGTTGGCCCCAGGATGCCCTGTGCCCAGAGATGTATGGCTGGAATGAATGAGATCTACCCGTTGATTTTCAGGGATGAAGCGTCGATTGGAGGGACAGCCCGGCGGAGTTCCGGATTCTGGAGTGGCAACTACTGTTGGAGCGAACCATTGGATGGGACAGATAGTGATCTGATCGGGAAGGATCTTGGCCGGTGTCTCAATGGTTTCATGCTGGTCGTGAATTCTAGAAAGTGCGTCTGCTCGGATATTTTTTGATCCTGGTCGATATGATATAGAGAACTGAAATCTGGAGAAGAACAATGACCAACGGGCCTGACGAGGACAGAGTCTTTTAGCATCTTTTAGGTACTGTAGGTTTTTATGATCTGTGATCACCTGGAACGAATGTTTGGCCCCCTCCAACCAGTGTCGCCACTCCTCCAGGGCGAGCTTCATGGCAAGAAGTTCTCGATTTCCGATGTCATAGTTCCTTTCCGCCGGGCTGAGCTTCCGGGAGAAATAGGCACACGGATGGAGTAATGAGGGAGTACCGTGGTACTGGGACAGTATGGCTCCCACTCCGGTGGTCGATGCATCCACTTCGACCACAAAAGGCAAGTTAGGATCAGGATGAGTCAGGAGTGGAGCTTGAGTGAAGGATTCTTTGAGGTTTTGGATGGCTGCGGTGGCTTCGGGAGGCCAGGGTAGTGTTTTGGGTTTGTGGTGAGCGGAGCGGTGATGAGACTGTAATTATGGATGAAACGTCGATAGAAATTGGCAAATCCTAGGGTCCAACTTGGTGAAAATTTTGGCGGATCTGAGTTGTTCCAGGGCCGCCGGGACGAGAGGAAGGGGATAGCGGAATTTGACGGTACCTTGGTTTAGGATTCGGTAGTCGATACATGGCAGCAGCCCTCCATCCTTCTTAGCCACGAAGAAGAAACTTGAGGCAGCAGGTGACGTGGATGGGCGGTTATACCCCTGACTCAGAGCCTCCTGAATGTACTCCTCCATGGCCTTTGTTTCCGGAAGGGACAACGGGTAGATCCTACCTCTGGGCATAGGAGCATCTGGAAGCAGGTCAATGGCGCAGTCCCATGGTCGATGTGGAGGTAGCTGGGAAGCTCTCTTGGGGCAAAATACATCCTCGTATGAGGAGTAGATCTTCGGGATCTGAATGGATCGTTTCTCGACTGGACTTTCGACAGACGTGACGTAGACAGTAAGGGGTCTTTGAATTTGTAAGGGTAGATCGGGAAAACAGCTGGATCTGCATTCTTCACCCCATCTCCTTATTTCTCCTGTGCCCCAAGAGAGGATGGGATCGTGCTTCACCAGCCACGGGCGCCCTAAGATGATATCCATCGATGCACCCTCCAGAACCAGAAATTGAATCTCCTCTTTGTGGAGCAGTCCTACTTGGAGATTGACGGATTCACATTTTCGATGGATACGTGCCTGAGAATGGATATCGTTGGTTATGGGTTGAATCTGGTAGACGTGCGTCGAGGCTTCGGTGTTAAGCTGGAGTCGGCGACAGAGGGCGTGCGAGATGAAATTTCCAGCTGACCCGGAGTCGATGAGGGCCGTGACTGAAACTGAGACAGAAGGGGTAGTTGACTGGACATTAGTGGTGAGAGGATGCATCTTTTCAATGGAAGAACTGAACAAACTCACCACAGAGCGTGCTGGACGAATGGGACAGTCCAGCCTGACATGTCCTTCGGCACCACAGTACATGCACAGACCCCGGGCAGCCTCTGTCGCTCAGTGATCGTGAGTCTACCAGATTCTATGATCATTGGTTCTGGTTCTGGAGGGACGGCTGGCTCTGGCAAACGGAGGTGTGCATGGGATACCAGTGGAGGATCATGCTGGTAGACCCTCAGACGATCGGAACAGCTCAGAGAGTGTTGGATGAACTTCTTTAACCCCATCGTGTCGTCGAGGGCGGCCAGCTGTAACCGGAGGCTGGGCTCCAATCCGAGCCGGTAGGGGGTGAGGAGAGATCGCTCATTCCATCCGCTAGCAGCCGCCAGAGTGCGGAATCGGAGGGGCATAATCCTGAGTGGACATGGCTCCCTGTTTGAGATGGTATAACTGTTCTCCGGCTGCTACTTCAGTATCCGCGCGACCAAAAACCTCCTTGAAATACTTGGTGAATGACTGAATGGAATTTGTTACCGGCCCAGACTGTTGCCAGATGGTTTCAGCCCACCGAAGAGCCGGCCCAGAGAGAAGGGAGATGATGAATGCGATTTTGGACTGATCTGTGGGATATAACTCGGGTTGCATAGTGAATACCAGAGAACATTGTAAGAGAAATCCATTGCACTCCTCCGCCCCGCCAGAGTAGGGCGCTGGTCGAGCCATGGGACTGGATGAGTGGATGGACGGTGAAGAAGTGCTCGGTGCTGGTGGTGCTTCGGTAAGTGGAGCAGATGGTAGTAGCACTCTCTTCAACGAATCCACCAACTCCTGAAGGGAATCGTGAGTGCTCATGCTTTTAAAAGTTGAGGTCCGGTCTTCTGTTATGGAAGCAGACGGACAAACAAGGGGAGTAAGTATAAACGATGTTTATTACAACAGATGAGCATAAGTGGATAATAATAATTGAGAGTTGAATGGAGTTCGGAGAAACTGATGATCCTCTGTGGCAGGTGGGACACTTGGAGCTTCAATGAGATTGTATATTTGGAGCTGGATGCTTGGTCATTTCGTCTTATCCAATATCCATTGGGAGGGTGCTATCGCAAATGGACCTGTCAGACGAACGCCGCTCACTTTAACATTAATTTTGCTGAATAACTGTGCTTATTAGTGGGTGACAAGCTGTTATAATACGCTGAAAGCATTATGTAAATAATATATATATATATATATATATATAATATGTAATCAATATAATGTATTTCTAAGACAACAACAAACTCCGCATCGGATGTCATTCCCTCGCTGTAAATGCTAGCGCTCCCGTTTTTGTTTCTGCCACCTCACTGCGAGCGCATCCTGAATGTTTACAAACATGGTAATTCCTCTATAGAATAGTGTATAATGTCATACTTTTAGTAGCAAACACTGTCATCCTTGTTGTGAACGTGTGCTGAACCACGTATGAAGAAACACATCCAGTCTGAAGGCTCTCCTGCTGCTTCAGAGGAGGTCAGTAAACCAAGAAATCTCCCCAATGATTCACTCTGAATCATGTTTCTGTTAATTTTATGAGTAGTTCATTTTAAACATCAACAGCTGAGTAATTTCATTTTTATACCGATGTTTAATGAGGAACATCTCAGCATCATAATTAATGCAGTGTGTTGTTTAATCTCTTGATGTTCATGAATCCTCATGTTAATGAATGTTGTTTTGTGATGAAGAAATAAGGTTAAGGGAAAGAAATAGGCTATATTATTAGTACACCATTTTAGATGTGGTGGAACAAAATACAATTAAACACACCATAAACTGAGAAACCTATAAATAGCCCACATAAACTTTTAAATGAACAAATTGGAGATTAAATTCTGACAAACTGTATTAGAAACAATTTAAATGCAAGCGCCGTCATTAATGATTCAATTAACATTTGAGAAAATATTTCTATTGGCATTTAGTGGAAAATACTAGCCTGATCTCACGAGAAAACGTAAGTATTTTACGTTTTGACAGTTTAGTGGCTAATTCGTACGAAGTCGTACAAGTTCAGTGGTACGAAATTGTACAATTTTAAAAAGGAGGCGTGGCACCTAACCCCACCCCTAAACCCAACCGTCATTGGCGGATGAGCAAATCGTACGAAATTGGACGAATTAGATCGTACGAATTCGCCACTAAATCAAAAAGTTACGAATTGGTGTGAGATTGTGTTGAAAATACGCATTTATGTTAAATTATTCATCTTACAAAATGATTTTGATTAATTAAAATTGAACAATAAAACATGACGTAAAGGACAGCTATACGATTTAAAATGAAAATTATCTAGAGTTTTGGTGCCAAACTGGGATCATTAAATAAATATTTGAATAAAATACAATTTTAAATCTTAAATAAAAGTTTAAAGTCATTATAAGGTTTTTGTAAATATTTTTGATTAACAAAACTATTTGTAACTATGTTCAACTGAATTAAATTTTATTGGACGACTCCTGTAAATCTTAATAATAAATATAAAAAAAAGACATAATGATAAAAAATGTATGAATTTCTTAAGCAATTCAAGCATATGGATGTGAAATTTTCAGTAAAGACTTGAAACACATTCATAGAGAATGTACACTCACCGGCCACTTTATTAGGTACACCTTACTAGTACCGGGTTGGACCCCCTTTTGCCTTCAGAACTGCCTTAATCCTTTGTGGCATAGATTCAACAAGGTACTGAAAATATTCCGTATTGATATGATAGCATCACGCAGTTGTTGCAGATTTGTCGGCTAAACAACATCCATGATGCCAATCTCCTGTTCCACCCAGCCTGATCTCACGAGAAAACGTAAGTATTTTACGTTTTGACAGTTTAGTGGCTAATTCATACGAATTTGTACGAGTTCAGTTGTACGAAATTGTACGATTTTAAAAAGGAGGCGTGGCACCTAACCCCACCCCTAAACCCAACCGTCATTGGCGGATGAGCAAATCGTACTAAATTGTATGAATTAGATCGTACGAATTCGCCACTAAATCAAAAAGTTACGAATTGCCATGAGATTGTGTTGAAAATACGCATTTATGTTAAATTATTCATCTTACAAAATGATTTTGATTAATTAAAATTGAACAATAAAACATGACGTAAAGTACAGCTATACGATTTAAAATGAAAATTATCTGGAGTTTTGGTGCCAAACTGGGATCATTAAATAAATATTTGAATAAAATACTATTTTAAATCTTAAATATAAAAAACTATTTGTAACTATGTTAAACTGAATTAAATTTGATTGGGTGACTGCTGTAAATCTTAATAATAATAAAAAAAACAATGTAAAAAAATGTATGAATTTCTTAAGCAATTCAAGCATATGGATGTGAAATTTTCAGTAAAGACTTGAAACACATTCATAGAGAATGTACACTCACCGGCCACTTTATTAGGTACACCTTACTAGTACCGGGTTGGACCCCCTTTTGCCTTCAGAACTGCCTTAATCCTTCGTGGCATAGATTCAACAAGGTACTGGAAATATTCCTTAGAGATTTTGGTCCGTATTGATATGATAGCATCACGCAGTTGCTGCAGATTTGTCGGCTAAACAACATCCATGATGCCAATCTCCTGTTCCACCCAGCCTGATCTCACGAGAAAACGTAAGTATTTTATGTTTTGACAGTTTAGTGGCTAATTCGTAGGAATTAGTACGAGTTCAGTCGTACGAAATTGTACGATTTTAAAAAGGAGGCGTGGCACCTAACCCCACCCCTAAACCCAACCGTCATTGGCGGATGAGCAAATCGTACTAAATTGTACGAATTAGATCGTACGAATTAGCCACTAAATCAAAAAGTTACGAATTGCCGTGAGATTGTGTTGTTCCACCACATACCAAAGGTGCTCTATTGGATTGAGCTCTGGTGACTCACCCGGGGGAAACCCACACCAACACAGGGAGAACATGCAAACTCCACACAGAAATGCCAACTGGCCCAGCTGGGACTTGAACCAGCGACCTTTTTGCTGTGAGGCGACAGTCCAAACCACTGAGCTACAGTGCAGCCCCTGTACACAAAACTTGCACAGAAAAGATTTATTTGTTATTAATTGCCGTCCTGAAATGATCATGTTTTCTGCAGTGAACACATGTAACATGCTAGCACTCTTAGATGTTATTCTCTGAAAATTTGAGCACATTTGTGGTCCTCGCAGACTAGTTAATCTACTGAAGGAGTTCTCAACATCACTTTAAACACGGTCTGCCCTGAGACCACCTGTTTAAAGAAACAGAGGCTTGCTGAAGTAGGTTTTTTTTAGGCTGTGGTCTGTTTCTTGTCAAGCATCAAGACACCCAGGTGCTCAGAGCTGTATTTGTGCTCTGGGCTTTTGGACGTGGCTACGGTTCAGTTTGGCAAACTACTTTGAAGAGGTGTCAAATATCGAGGAGCCGTTTCAAATGCCAAGCTAAGCAAAAATCCTCCGCTCTTTCTGAGGAAAAGGTATGCTGTTCCATCTTGGCTGTTATTTTCGTATAATTAGTCAGGCTGCATGCGGATGAATAAAAACATATTCTTCGCCCCACATGCTTTGATAGCATTGGCTACCTCGAGGGTCTGTTCATTAGTGTGAAAACGGCCCGGTATCATTAGCCGTGTCACATCCTTTGTTCATTTTGCAATTAGCCATGTCCACGTTTGCATATTTGAACAAATCACTGATCACGGCTCACAACTAAATCAGCACTAGAGGCAATTTTGTTGGTCTTTAAAAGCTTTAGAAATACAGTTAAACACCAGGTTAAGCCTTCGCTTTTTAAAAAAATTCTCATAATAAACATCACTCAAGCTGTTGCCATTTCAAACAACACCTCAAATCTGTATTTCACCTTCAATTCTGCAATATAAATCTGATATAACATATGCAAGTTACATTTATGATATTCATTCATTCATTTTCCTTCGGCTTAGTCTCTATTTCAGATGTCGCCCCAGTGGAATGATCCGCCTACGATTGTGACATGTTTAACACAGCGGATTCCCCTCCAGCTGCAACCCAGCACTGGGAAACACCCATACACACTTACATTCACACACACTCACACACTCATACACTACGGCCAATTAAGTTTATTCAATTCACCTATAGTGCATGTGTTAGGACTGTGGTAACACGGAGAGAACATTCAAACTCCACACAGAAATGCCAACTGGCCTGGCCAGGACTTGAACCAGCGACCTTCTTGCTGTGAGGCAACAGTGCTAACCACTGAGCCACGGTGCTGCCAAAACTGCTTTTATTCCAGCCAAATAAAAAAAAAAACATGACTTGTACCAGAAGAAAAAAAAATATCTAAAAAAATATAATGGGAAATACTGTGAGATCAGGCTGGATAATCTTATCTTCTGAGAACTTCCTGACCACAGAGCTATACATGCCATATATACAGATTGAGGAAAGTTTAAAGCAACGTGTTTGCTACTTTTGTACTTTTTGTCTTACTAGTAGGCCCACGCTACTAGTGCAGTAGGCCCACTAGTAGGCCCACGCTTCTGCGCGCGCAGAATTCCACAGATTTTCAGCAGATTTTTAGCCCATCATTATTTCTGTATATTTACTTGAGTAAATGTGTGTAAATCTAAATTTATTCAGTTTTTTAATTAATTACAGTAATATTATTGGCTAATATGGAAATGTTCATCTGATTTATGTACAATACAGTTTGTACATTAATATTTTCTGTCTTATAGTAGATATATTATATGAGAGACTTGCTTTGTTTACCAAATGAAGTGGATCTAATTGGATTTGCATTTTAAACACTAAATAAAAGTTAAAAAGATATTTTTTATTTCACATATTAAGGTTTTAATTCTGATACTCCCAAAGTCATTCTACAGAAATCCGCAGATTTTTACCAAAATTCTCCACAGAAATAGCAAAAAACCCTGCTTATTAGTGAAGTAAATTCAATTCAATTAAAATCCATTGAGACTATTATCCCCTTTCCCTTTTTTTGATCCGTTCGGAATAATGAGAATACTTCCATCACAGAAATGTAAGGCTCTGCCATTTTGATTTCTGTCTGTTTTTATAAGTTAATTAATTATACTAAAGGGCGGCGCAGTGGCGCAGTAGGTAGTGCTGTCGCCTCACACCAAGAAGGTCGCTGGTTTGAGCCTCGGCTGGGTCAGTTGGCGTTTCTGTGTGGAGTTTGCATGTTCTCCATACGTTCGCGTGGGTTTCCTCTGGGTGCTCCGATTTCCCCAATAGTCTAAAGACATGTGGTACAGGTGAATTGGGTAGGCTAAATTGTCCGTAGTGTAGGAGTGTGAATGAGTGTGTATGGATATGCTGAAACATAAAACATATGCTGGATAAGTTGGCAGTTCATTCCGCTGTGGCGACCCCGGATTAATAAAGGGACTAAGCCGAAAAGAAAATGAATGAATGAATGAGTAATTAAACTAAAAAGTAGCTTGCATTACATTTATTTTTAAAAGTAAGTATTATTACTTAATTTTTAAAAGTAATACGTTACTTTAATGGTTACTTTCTTGTAATGAGTTACCCCAACACTGGTTAGCACGCAGTCAGTTTTGCAAGTCGACAAACTAAAGTTTAAATAATATGATGGTGATCTTATGTAGACATAGCATGGCTCCTGATAGAATATTTTTTGTATAAAGCAAAAAGCAGGGATGTGAGTCAGGGAGGTCAGACTTAATAAACCTAATTCTTGGCCATGTGTCAAGTCTAAGACAACTGATAACTCCATAAAACATCTTTTTTTTTGGTATTCTATAGAATTGTCTAAAGCAGGGGTCACCAATCTCGGTCCTGGAGGGCCGGTGTCCCTCCAGGGTTTAGCTCCAACTCAGCAACTTGCCACACCTGACTGGGTGTTTCAAGTATAAGTAAGACGTTGATTAGCTTGTTCAGGTGTGTTTGATAAGGGTTGGAGCTAAAATCTGCAGGACACCGGCCCTCCAGGAACAAGTTTGGTGACCCCTGGTCTAAAGTTTCTAATTCTAATAAAATTAATATTCATCCAAAAGATTTCTAAAATGATCTTAGTATATCCCTCCAGTTGTGTTTTACATTGTTTTCCAGTTACACTTAGGATTAATTTCTGTTATTTATTTATAATATGTTTTTTTGTATCATTTATTTATTTATTTGGTGGCTCAGTGGTTAGCTCTGTCACTTTACAGCAAGAAGGTTGCTGGTTTGAGTCCTGGCTGGATCAGTTGGCATTTCTGTGTGAAGTTTGCATATTCTCCCCTGTGTTGGTGTGGGTTTCCTCCAGTTGCTCCGGTTTCCCCCACAGTCCAAAGACATGCGCTATAGGGGAATTGAATAAAATAAATTGTCCGTAGTGCATGAGTGTGAATGAGTGTGTATGGATGTTTCCCAGTACTGGGTTGCAGCTGAAAGGGCATCCGCTGAGTGAAGTGCTGAATTAGTTGGCGGTTCATTTCGCTTTGGCGACCCCTGATGAGCCAAAGGAAAATGAATGAATTAATATTTATTTATTTATTTATTTTTTGAGGGGGAGTTTTAGGGGGGCCGTGCACCATTTATATCTAGTAACGCCCCAGAACAGTGGCATTTGTGCTGATTTTTGTTTGTTTATCAAATATGGACAAACCCAACATTGAGTTAAAAATTTTCAATTCAATTTTAATTGGATATTTTTAACCCAATAATTGGGTTTGTCCATATTTGCCCCAACATTGGTTATTTTAACCCATCACATTTTAGTAATTTTGTATATAGGTTGGCCATGCATCAGGTTTTCCTACACTGTCAAAAAAATGTAACAGAAAATTATGACAACAAATGTTTTTATGTTACTTTAACTTAATTTTATAAGTTATTCAGGTTTCAACTAAAAAAAATTTAGCTATACAAAGTTTAACGTTTCAGTTTGACTGATTTAAGTTTAGATGACAAGAAAAGGGTTCATTTGATTCAGCAAAATAATGTAAGGTTGTTCAATTTTTCAGTGTATGGGCTCTTCTGTGCAAAAGCCATAAAGATGATACCAGGTTAAATGGTTCCAAAGTCTTTCAAATCCTAAATATAAGCAATATAAAGCTTACTTGACTTTGCAAACACCACCAATAACCATATTACATTCTTCCAGGTGTAACATGTTAAATAACTGGCAGCTTATTGCATGATACATGTTATGGAAACATAATACATCAATACGAAGATTTCCAGAAAATTCCCTGGAATTCAATTAGGCGGCGGTAATCGAAAGTCAGATCAACCTAGCGGACTCTGATTACAACCAAAATATTAAACATAAAATTCCCTTCGTGGATAATCAAAACAGGCTTTTCTGAAGGCATCAGTCTCGATGTTCATTAACAGTGTCAGTGATATCAATGCACATACAGCTAATGGTCATTGAAGATATGAACACGTATCCCATCATGCACCAAGCCATGTTTTTCAGCGTTCATATCCACAGAGTCCGTCCTGCTCCAAGATCCTTATCAATCAGAGCTCTGTGAAAGACGGCTTTATTCAATAACTCCTGTGTAAATCACCGCACTATCAGCCACATCACTGCAAAACACAGTGAAAGTATTTTAAAAGCATGTTCTCATCGGTGACCCATTGAGAGCGCCGGATGTGTTTATTAGACAGGTCATGTGACCCTCTGTCCTACTGCGTTTGGCTGAAGATGAAGACGCCTCTCCTGCCTTTTCTAAAATATCACTTTCTAATAGAACATACAGTAGGGAGGTTTGCAGAAAGTAATGGTCCATTTAGATTGTGTAGTACGGTTTGGTACAGTAAGCATTTACAGTCAATTTTTTAGCTGATACCGATACCGATTGATAGCTGATATTTGTTGATTCATCAAATGTACTCTGGGTCATATCCTAGCAAGCATTTTTTGGGGTGTTTGAAAGAAGTCTAATAGACAAATAATCAGTGTTGGGCACGTTCTTTTAAAAGAGTAATTAGTTATACAGTAGTTACTTCTCAGTTACAACAGAGTTACATAATTATAAAAGTAACTAATTACCAGGGAAAGTAACTATTGAGTTACTTTAAAACGAATCTAATTTGTCAAATGACTATAAAATCAATATTAAACATTGTCCACTAATCTACACTATTTTAATGTTGTTGTGGGACAATGTGAGAGACAACGGCAGCATTTCCTCAACTATATATCGAGATATTATTGCGTTTAATTCTGTCCGAGTGATCAGTGATTGCGCTGGAGAAAAATCAAGTTTTATTTGCTTTGACGTCGTGGCTTCGTCTCATCCGATGGTAGCAGAGCTCAGGTTATCACCTGCATAGCCACTAATTTCGTGGCGGAATGTGACGACGTGAGGTGCTTCATTAGATTAGAATTACTCGTCAGCGACGCAGAGAGACTCTTTTTCCTGGGCATAAGCTGCACGATACATAAACATTCTTGCCTCTTACCTCAACATGGGAAAAGTAGTGCTTATATTTCCAGTCTGCAGATGATGGATTTGCCATCGTTCTGACTGTTCGTTGGTGTGTGACTGACTGTGAGTGTGCTTATGTATGAACACCCACAACACTCTACCTCTGATTGGTAATCGATGGAAATGTACTCCATCTAAGCCAATCATCATGTTCTCAGTTACACCACGTTCACAGACACACCAATCATTATCACTGGTTGGTTATGTGTCCCGTCCCAGCCCCAAACAGAGGTCCTATGGTGCATGAAAACCCCTTCAGTGTTCTCAATTATGGTAACATGCATTTTATTGTCAGTAATAGTATCAGCATTGTAACGAAGAAAACAGTAATTCTTTTGATTACTTGTTATTGAATAAAGTATCGCCGTTATTATACATCATTTATTTATAGCGCCGTTATTCCAACGCAATCTCACGGCAATTCGTAACTTTTTGAATTAGTGGCTAATTCATATGAATTTATACGATCTAATTCGTACAATTTAGTACGGTTTTCTCATCACCCAATGACGGTTGGGGTTAGGGGTGGGGTTAGGTGCCACGCCTCCTTTTAAAAAAAATCATACATTTTCATACGACTGAACTCGAATTCATACGAATATGCCACTAAACTGACAAAACGTAAAATACTTACGTTTCCTCGTGAGATCAGGCTGGTTATTCCCATCACTGCATATAATTGACATCTAATCATAGATGTCTAGACTAAAATAAGGCTGTCAGTGGAAATCTAAAAGCCGAGACAAACCAAGCTGACGAAACATAACTGTGTTGTCACAAGTGTTGAGCCGATAGACGATGCTGAGCCGGCATCGCGATCCTCCATCCCGCCCCTGGTGCAAATCCGCTCGCAAAACCCCGCAAATCACGTGACAACAAACAGACACAGACGCACACGCACACACACTGTCATGCGCTCGAGACAGCCGGTCCAGGCAGTCAGTAGGTCAGTTCACTGCTTCAGTCTTTCGCTTTCACACTTGTACTTAGTCATTTTAGTGAAAACCACAGATACTGTTGGTTGGTTCCTGTTCGTTTTGCACTTTTTTTTACCAAGTTTGTCGACGCCATTATAACAACACAGACAACTCTGCCTATTCATGCCAGAGTCCCACGGAAAAAGTGATTGACAGGTGGTAATTTGTGTGTAACTTATCTTTATTTATTTATGATATTGTTATGGGTAAAACTAAGACCATGTGGGTCAGGTAGTTGAAACAGCAGGCTACAAATAATTAATTCGTTATAAAGTAATAAATTATTCATAAATAATTAATTCACCGCCACCTACGATGACGATGCCATCGTCCATCGCGATGTTTCACATTAGCCATTGTACGATGCCAAATTGGTCAACTTCGCCTGGACCAAATAGCTGCACATGATCTCACCAAACGAACGTAAGCTGACTAAAACGAGAGGGCAAGTCTTTCCACTCCCACCATTGGCAGTATATGTTTTTAATTCTTATAGATGTCCAACACTGTAAAATATGCTTTTATAAATTTTTTCAAATTTAAGTGAGTTTTACCTAAATAATCTTGTAAATGGGGTAAGTAAAGTAATCGTATTTCAAACCGAAAACAACAACACACGTTAATTCTGAAAACGTAGCCCTACAGACGTTTCTGGAGACCGCGAATTACGTAGCCAGAGTTACGTATGGCTGCATTTTTTTTTCTAAATGAACGCTACGGGGCGGTGTGACACAGTTCTTTTTCGCGCTTACCAGCTGACCACTTACCTCCGTGTGGACAGCATTCCGGCTGCAACCAGTTTGTCCTGTTAGCGCGCCATGTATGTCGGCGGACTTGAGACGCTGAGAGGAGTTGATGACAGGCTTTGAGTCCGGTGAAGAGTGGTTCCAGAAAGCAGGTAAGACAAAAACAGAACCCCAAAAAATAAAATAAACCAGTAAATAGCAGGGTAAGAATGTGGTAAAACGTGGTAAAAAAAAATCAGACGAGGGCTTTTCTTTTTTTGGATTGAATTTGAAACGTGTTGGTTGTGTTTAGGGAAGTGGGTGGGCGGGTCAATCAATAAAACTGGTTGGGGTTTAGGGAAGGGTGAGGGTGGGTCAGTGGATCGTTCGCTCAGTCTGTCAAAAAGTGAGTCGACAGCAGCCTCTGGTGGGTTTACGTGAGAACAGCAGGCGTGAATGACACACGTGAGGGAAATTTGAGATCTCAAAAAGTGTACACAGCGGCCTCTAGTGGATTAGTAGAAAAAACAAAAACTGCGGAAAAACGAGCCGGCGGGACGTATTTCGCAATTTCCAGAAATGTCTGTAGAGGTATGTTTTCAGAATGAGCCTGGGTTGGAAAACAAGATTATTTTACTTGTTTTTAGAAAAACTCACATTTTTTATGAAAACAAAAATATTTTGACTAGTTGTTAGATGTCTATTATATTTTCACTGAGAGCCCAAATTTAGCCTCGTTTCAGTCAGGACAGCTGAAGTCTGAATTATTAGTCCACCCCAAGCCCTATCACCAACACCCCCCCCAATTTCTGTTTAATGGAGAGTTTTTTTAAATCACATTTCTAAACATAATAGTTTTAATAACTTATTTCTAATAACTCGTTTCTTTTATCTTTGCCATGATGACAGCACAAAATATTTGACTAGATATTTTTCAAGACACTTCTACACAGCTTAAAGTGACATTTAAAGGCTCAGCTAGGTTAATTAGGCAAGTTAGGGTAATTAGGCAGGTCATTGTATAACAGTGCTTTGTTCTGTAGACAATCAAAACAAATATTGCTTAAGGGGGCTAATAATATTGACCGTAAAATGGTTAAAAATAATTTAAAACTGTTTTTATTCAAGCCAAAATAAAATAAATAAGACTTTCTCCAGAAGATAAAATATTATAGGAAATACCGTGAAAAATTCCTTGCTCTGTTAATCATCATTTGGGAAATAATTGAAAATGGAGGGCTGATAATTGTGATTTCAACTGTATGTTTAGATGTCTATTAGATGTCTTTTAAAACACAAAACAGCTTGGTGGGTATTTTCCCACTGGTTTTTGTCCCTAAAGGTTTACTTTTCTCTCCGCCAACTGGGAATCACGTACAAGTGCTTATGCAGTGATGACAGAGACGTCAGAAAAGTTTTCCAGATTCTCCTCCACACAGCGCTCGATTCAGCCAGTTATTCTTAGGAACAGACAACATGACCTTACGCAGAGCTCAGCGTGAGTGTTTGTTCAGGTTTGATATGTGACAGCGAGTCCCGGCAAGCCTGGAACCTGCCGATGGTGAACTCTTTCGGGACATGACATGTGAAAATCCAGACACCTGCTCAGGACGTCTCTCCATCTGCCAGTCGCACCGGCCGGTTGATTTAGCCACGGAGGTGTGAAGCTCCGACTGTCTGCTGTTTCTGCGCTCCTCCATGTGAGTCACTTATGGGAAATCTGCACCCACGTTGGGAAGAGTGCTCAGGGAAAAAGTGATTATGCAGAGCCAAGCAGAGAAAAAGAGGAAAAAGCCGCCCCGTTTCAAGAACTTACCCATTTTACGAGCCCATAATTAAAGCCTTTACAACTTTTCCCAAGCGGCTTTCTGCCCCCCTTTGAGACTCCATATTAGTCAATACCTATTACTAATGATTTATGAGCTTGTTGCAAGAATCTGTAGCCAATTGGTAAAATTTTTTTACTGAAAACCCAATTTCCAATGTTTATTTTGCTATCTCACATTAATATTCTTAAGGTGAACAATTAATCTGTGCTTATTAATCCATTGAATTTTGTTGTTGTTGTTGTCTTTAATCAAAGAACTATCTGTGGTGGTTCTTCTGTTGACGTTTTTCTCTTGAGCGTTTCCATAGCAACTGTATATTAATATCCTTAACCACGCCCCTCTTACTCTTAGTTTGTTATGAGGGAATGATGCGCAAAAAGAAAGTCCCGCCCCTACTTAATATTCAGTTTCAGTTGGAAGTACAGCAACATACTGAAATAGAAGTCTCAGCAACTTCTAGTTCAGGCAGACTTTAAGGGGCAAACGTGAATTGACCCTAAAATATATGTGTATATACAGTTGAAATCTGAGTTATCAGCCACCCTGAATTATTAGCCCCCCTTGTTTATTTGTTTTCCCAATTTCTGTTTAACGGAGAGAAGATTTTTTTGAACACATTTCTAAACACAATAGTTTTATTAACTTCAATAAATTTAAAAACTTCTTAAAGTGACATTTAAAGGCTTATCTAGGTTAATTAGGTTAACTAGGCCGGTTAGAGTAATTAGGCAAGTTATTGTATAATGATGGTTTGTTCTGTAGACTATTGGAAAAAAAAAAAGATTTGCTTAAAGGGCACCTATGGTAAAAAATCTACTTTTAAAGCTGTTTGGACAGACATGTGTGTAAGTATAGTGTATAAACTGTCATATTGGGGTGATATAAACATACCCAGTCCTTTTTTTTTTTTCAAATTTAACAACATAAAAACGGTGGACCAATTGGAGCGGTTTTCAGATCGACCGCAACTTTAAGTAGGAGAGCGGTCCCCCCGCCCACCAATATTGATTGACAGCTGCACGTATTAACATGTCCCGGTAGTCACAGGTATAATCATATCAACAAGAGAGGACGAGCGCAAAGCAGCCGGGAATAAAAGATCTGTTCAGTTAGCTAGGATCATCAATCATCATCAAACGTGATCAAGAGTGAGTTTCACAAGTTTAAAATGTTTTAAAACAGAGCATGTGTGTAATGAATTACAGCGATTCACTTCAGATGCATTTAATCAGCACAGCCGCGTGTCAGAACAATTATAAAGGAAGACGCTTCAATCACGGTTATTAATATACATTAATATAAGAGATATCCATACAGCAGTGGATATTACCCGTATCATGTCACATGCGTGCAAAACGAGTGTCTGAGCTGTGTGTGTGTGTCTTCGTGTCTGAGCTGTGTGTCTGCGTGTCTGAGCTAAGTGTGTGTGTACGCGTCTGAGCTATGTGTATGTGTGTATGTCAGCGCTACGTTTGTGTGTGTGTGTGTGTATGTGTGTGCGCTATGTGTTTGTGTCCTTGCTGTGTGTGTGCGTGAACTGTGTAATGACATTGTGTGTGACTCGTTGTTGCAACGCCACAAAAAATGCATCAAATAGTGATTGTTAAAGTTCTTACTGTAGTATTTCTCACACACGTTACGTGAGATCTGCTTCCTGAGGCAGCCGAGGGCGGCGATTGCTGACAGGCACGTGGGAACGGTGGGCGGGGAGGACTAGCCTTAAAGGGCCAGTACAAAAAAACAGCAAAACCTTTTTTCCAGCTATAATATAGACACTTCAAACAGCTCTAATAAAGAATCCGATGGGTGTTTTGAGCTGAAACTTTACAGACACATTCTGGGGACACAAAAGACTTATATTAAATATGAAAAAAGGGGTAACCTATGTGCCCTTTAAAGGGGCTAATAGTTTTAATACCTTAAAATGGCTTAAAAAATTAAAAACTGCTTTTATTTTAGCCAAAATAAAGCAAATAAGACTTTTTCCAGAAGAAAAAATATTATCAGACATACTGTGAAAATTTCCTTGCTCTGTTAAACATCATTTGGGAATTATTTAAAAAAGAAAGCTAATAATTCTGACTTTAACTATATATGTTTAAACATGTTACTCACTAAAGAAATGCTGGACAGTCATAACGTGTGTCTAATATAGAAAACTCAACATTTGGTGAATGTTTTAAATTAAATTTAAATGACACACTTTTGACCCAATGGTTGAGTTTCCCAAAATCTGACCCAACACTGCATTAGGAAAAGTGTGGTCAAGAAAAAAAGGGATTGTGCAAACCCGAGCAAAGAGAAAGAGAAAAGGCCGCCCCTTTTCAAGAACTTTCCCATTTTATGAGCCCATAATTAAAGCCTTTACAGCTTTTCCCAAGCGGCTTTCTGCCCCCCTTTGAGACTCCATATTAGTCAATACCTTTCCCTGATGATTTATGAGCTTGTTGCAAGAATCTGCTTTGTGTTTCAGAGCCGAGCCGGCATTTAAAGACACTATTCATAATCATGACCTCAACAACATCAAATGGGAACGTTCAAGAAATTATATTGCTCACTTCGCTTTGAGAAAAAGCATTGGATGTAGACGCCGTGTCCTGTTGCCGAGACGATTGTGATGATATCATGATGACGCTCCTGATCCAAAAGGCTAGGCACAATGGAGACGACGTTTCTTCATACATCTGAAGTCAAACAGAAGTGCGTAAGACGTCTTAAAGCAACAGCTAATTCCTAATCAGAATGAAAACTGACCTGCGCAAACTGTGCGGTTAATATCTGGCAACCGCTGACAGGAGCCATGGAGTCTGCTGCACATTAAAATGGATGAAGCTGGAAAGTCCTGGTGAGAGTTGGTGCATTTGAGCGCAGCCTAATAAAAGTCTGGTGCAGGAAGAGCTCCATTCATTACTCAAGCCTTTATTGGGTCCCTGATGGAGAGCATCCAGATCTGGGATTTCAGCTCGTCGCTGCAGTCCAAACGCAGCGAGGTGACGTCTCTGAGAAAGAGCAGAATACGTTTCATTAATGGATATACAGTTGAAGACAATATTATTAGACCTTCTAATATTAGGAGTGATGTTTGACAGGGCAAGACAATTTTCCACAGTATTTCATGGTATACTTTATTACTTGAGAATGCCTAGTTTATTTTAGTTTGGCTGGAATTATATTAACTCTTGTGCTTTGTTCAAGTTGACTACCCATTTGTTGTGTTGGGGATGAAAACATCCACTGAATTAAACTGCTGTAAAAATGCATCAGATCAATTTTTTTTCAATTTTCTTTACAGAAATCTGTTAATCAGCCTCAGTCCTGATCAAAACTACTAAATTGATTAGAAAATTACAGGATTTTAACTCTTTAATTGCCAAATTCACAAATTATGTTAATGATTTGGTTAAAAAAGGCACACAAAATTACGTATTTTCAATATAAAAAGTATTTGTGGACGGGATTTTTTCTTCCTTTTATCACAGTCTTTACAATTAGTAACAACATTGGATTAGTAACAGCACAGTCTTTACAATTAGTAACAACATTACGACAATTTGTCAGCATTAACCCTTTAGCAAAAAAGAAGAAGCTTAGTTTTTGGATTTTATATGGAATATAGCATCAAGTTAAAGTGTGTGTTTGTGTGTCTGAGTGTGTGAGAGTGACCTTTGCGCATGTGATGTGTCTGAGAAAATCTAAATATGCATCTCAGCTCTCAGAACTACATGGATTAAACAAAAACAAAGACTTATACACCATCAAATGTGGATATAATGGAAGTCAATGGGGCAAAAACAGCCACCAACAGTAAATTACTATGCTACTTTACGATTAGTAACAATTAGTATGTATTGTTAGATTTTCATTCTTCTCCCTAATTTACTGTTGGTGGCTGTTTTTGCCCAGTTGACTTCAATTTTATATATATATATATATATATATATATATATATATATATATATATATATATATATATATATATATATATATATATATATATATATATATATATATATATAATTTAGGAACAATATATGTATATAAAATATTAATATTAAAATATAGTACTGTGCAAACGTCTAATATTTTTACATAAATAAGGTTTAAAGTTGGTTACTGCTTTATTTTTCTTTTTTCTGTTCCATGTCAGTTTGAATTATCAATTTACCTTTATTTTAGTCATTAATTGTAATTATACAGTGAGAATATTGTCTGACAACAGCTATACAGAGATTTGATCTGATCAGATCAGATCATCATCCAGTCTGCATGAAGAAACGGAACAAACTGAGACAAACTCAATCCAGAAGAACTTTGACAATACAGTATGCCTTCTTCAGTACAATGCCTTCTTCTTCATCCTACCCCAGACATGCTCAATATTGTTCATGTCTGGTGACTGGGCTGGCCAATCCTGGAGCACCTTGACCTTTTTTGCTTTCAGGAACTTTGATGTGGAGGCTGAAGTATGAGAAGGAGCGCTATCCTGCTGAAGAATTTGCCCTCTCCTGTGGTTTGTAATGTAATGGGCAGCACAAATGTCTTGATACCTCAGGCTGTTGATGTTGTCATCCACTCTGCAGATCTCTCGCACGCCCCCATACTGAATGTAACCCCAAACCATGACTTTTCCTTCACCAAACTTGACTGATTGCTATGAGAATCTTGGGTCTATGCAGGTTCCAGTAGGTCTTCTGCAGTATTTGTAATGATTGAGATGCAGTTCAACAGGTGATTCATCGAAAGAAAACGACCTTCTGCCACTTTTCCAAATGATCAACTAGTAGTCAAGTTATTATTTGTTGCTCTTATAATTACGATCGATAACAAGACTTATGTTAAGTAGTGTATATTTAATTAGCATATATTACCATTTATTAAATGTTCATATGGCGAAGTTGTAGCTCTGATAAAATATATATTACACATTTTTATAAAGTAATGATTATTTTCGTCCAAATGGACCCATAAAGCAAAGACAGAATACAACTTGAATGCATTATGATGTTTGAGCAACTATTTTTATTCAGCAATAAAACACTATTCATCGTGTAACAGTATAGTAATTGCAAGCATCCGGAAACCATCACTCGGGTGGATTTGCCAGTTTTGGAACTCAAATGTCTTGGAGGGACAGACGGATCAAAATGTTTCTAAAAATGAATAAAAGCTGTAGGGAGCAAAGGAGAGACGCTTTATGCATTCTTGCTCGCTTCAAAACAACAATTAGACTGTCTCTACTGGAGTCCTGCTGTTCTGAAGTCAGTTTTTATGTGAAATACAGTCTGTTTGCTGCAGGACACAGGCAACATTCCTCATCTCACACACACTGGCCAATAAATCAAACGCCCAATCGCTGCCATCTTGACTCTTTCCTGCTCACAAACACACACACTGGACTTTTGATGAGCCAAAAAAAAACCCCTCACTGTCTCCAGTTTTATAGCCGCTGTCGTCTGAATGACAAACACAGCTCTACTCATCACACACTCTCAACTCGATACAGCAGATATTCATGGAACGAGAAAAATGCTATTAAAATCGCTGGAAGTATTTAGGATGCAGCAGCTAATCAGTGTGGGTTCAAAAGGTCCTGTTGAAATTAAAATCAAGATTTTTAGATGTTAGTATCAGTACGTTTTAAAGATGTCTATAAGCTGTACTGTAAAAAAATTTTATTTTACAATTTGTGAATTGCATTATGGGATGTTGATCTCTGCTGTGTCGACTTTTGATGTTGAAAAATTCAACTCTACAGTTTAACAAAGTGACTTTTATTGACATTTTAGTAGTTTTAAATAATTAAATGTTTAAGAAATGATATATAGAGAGACATAAGTCTTTAAAATAACACAAAATGCACTGGCAGTTTATTACAAGGTTTTTGTAGCATAATATACAACAATAACCCAAACATTATAACACTGCAAACTATTAAAAATGTTCATAAGAGTCACTTTTTTGGACCTTCTCAAAGTTAAAAGTTGTTGGAAGAAAGATCAAGGTGCCAAAATGTAATTCAAAAGCAGAAATAAAAACATGAACCACAAAATGTGGAAAATATTTTATGATTATTTACTTTTTACGAACATTTTGCTAATTTACGAATATTTTTTACAGAGTAGTGGACTCCAAAACTGGCAAAATTCATGTTTCGAAGATATAAATCCAAACAGTATTGTGAACACAATCTCACGGCAATTCGTAACTTTTTCATTTAGTGGCTAATTCATATGAATTCGTAGGATCTAATTCATATAATTTAGTACGATTTGCTCATCCCCAATGACGGTTGGGTTTAGGGGTGGGGTTAGGTGCCACGCCTACTTTTTAAAAATCATACAATTTCGTACGACTGAACTCGTACGAATTCGTACGAATTAGCCACTAAACTGACAAAACGTAAAATACTTACGTTTCCTCGTGAGATCAGGCTGGGATTGTAAAAACTTATGTAAAAACGTAAAAAATTATACAGACTATTAAATATATTATTTATTAAATTCCACATTAAATTGCATGCTATTAACGCCTATGTATCATTATTCTGAACCCAACCCTCACAGTAATGTAAAACTGGCACGATCGCCTCACAGAAAGAAGGTCGTTGGTTCGAGCCCCGGCTGGGTCAGTTGGCATTTCTGTGTGGAGTTTGCATGTTCTCCCCGTGTTGGCATGAGTTTTCCTCCATTCGGTAAGTGAATTGAATAAACTAAATTGGTCGTAGTGTATGTGTGTGAAAGAAAGAGTGTATGGGTGTTTCCCAGTGTTGTGCTGTGGCTGTACGGGCATCCGCAAAAGGATGGCGATTCAGTGTAAGAGGAAGGCATTTCATTATAAAAGGAATGTGTTTCAGTGTAAAAGGAAGGCATTTCAGTGTAAAAAGAAGGTGTTTCCGTATAAAAGGAAGGCATTTCAGTGTAAAAGGAAGGCGCCTCAGTGTAAAAGGGAGGGATTTCATATTAAAAGGAAGGCGCTTCAGTGTAAAAGGATGGCATTTCATCAAAGTTCGATTTTCACACTTTGTAATGTTGTCTTGCACTTTCCGGCCACCATACTACAGCAATAAATGCCACATAAAAAATTAAAAACCGCTTTTATTCTAGTAAATTAAAACAAATAAGACTTTTTTCCAAATGAAAAATTTATTATAGGAAATACTGTAAAAAATTCTAATAAATTGGGAAATATTTGAAAATAAATGAAATAAAAATAAAATAAATCACAGGAGGGCTAATCATTTTGACTTCAGCAGTATCTGTGGTCATACAATTAGGCCCCTGTTTACCCTGCCAGTTAAATGTGACCCAATTCCGATTTTCTGCTCATATGTGACACAGATCGGATCTGTTCTATGACTGTGTAAACACGAAAAAAATGCATGCGCTCGGATATTTAGAGATTGGTTTCAGGCCTCCTTTATATGTGGAAATAAATCAGATATCGGCGACGCGGTGGTGCAGTAGGTAGTGCTGTCGCCTCACAGCAAGAAGGTCGCCGGTTTAAGCCTTGTTCAGGTTAGTTGGCGTTTCTGTGTGGAGTTTGCATGTTCTCCCTGCGTTTGCGTGGTTTTTCTCAGGTGCTCTGGTTTCCCCCACAGTCCAAAGACATGCAGTATAGGTGAATTGGGTAGGCTAAATTGTCCGTAGTGTATGAGTGTGAATGAGTGTGTATGGATGTTTCCTAGAGATGGGTTGCAGCTGGAAGGGCATCCGCTGCGTAAAACATATGCTGGATAAGTTGGCGGTTCATTCCGCAGTGGCGACCCTGGATTAATAAAGGGACTAAGCCGAAAAGAAAATGAATGAATGAATGAATGAATAAATCAGATATGTGACAATGCGACTGTCATGTAAACAGGCAGATCGGATTTATTGAGGCGCTCCGTTTTATGCGTCATTAAACTTGCGATCTCATAATGATGTAGAAGAAAGAGTGTGTGGAGACGCCGACGCGGTAAACAACAACAACAGAGGAAACATGGAGGAGGAAAGTGGTCAGTCGCCACAATTAGCTCCGACCAGATGAGATCTCTCTCGTACCAACAACTCTGAATGGTGGAGGACACCATAAATAAACTATAGGCGCAAGCTGCGATGACGGCCCTTTCCCTCCTCCACCGCCTCAAAATCATTTTAAAGTTGGGCGAACTACACATATTTCGCAGAGCTAAAAGCAAGACAATTTCCTCCATCGTGGCTAGTGTGGCGCAGATGCTAGAACCCGCCTTTACGCATGCGCGACGTCGTAAATTGTTTGGCAAGTGTAAACACATGAATCAGATATGGGTCACAATTAAAAGATTCAATTCAATTCACCTTTATTTGTATAGCGCTTATACAATGTAGATTGTGTCAAAGCAGCTTCACATAAAAGGTCATAGTAAATAGGAACAGTGTAGTTCAGCTTGTAGTGTTTAAGTTCAGTTCAGTTGAGCTCAGTTCAGTGTGGTTTAATAATCACTACTGAGAGTCCAAATATTGAAAAGCAAATCCAACGATGCGCAGCTCTATAGATCTTGAACCATGCAAGCCCGTGGCGACAGCGGAGAGGGAAAAAAAAACTTCACTAATGGCGGAAGTGAAGAAAAAAAACCTTGAGAGAAACCAGGCTCAGACCATTTTAATTTCTCCGCTGGCCAAACGTCTTGTGCAGAGCTGCAGTCTCAGTGGCGGAGGCTGGAAGCTGGCCTCAGCGAAGACTCGTCTGTCTCTGGAGCGTCACAGGAATCAGTCTCATGTTCTCCACTCCTCCATGACCACCACAGTAGCTGCTCAGGATACGGCCTGGTCCAGGATATGGAAACCTTGGGATCATCTCGTCGTTGGTCTTGGATCGAATCAGTGACTCTGCATAGTCTGAGGGCCTCGGGAAGAATATCCCCAGGTGGAAATGGAGAATAATTAGCGTAGCTGCTGTTCATAGTGTATATAAACAAGACGCAGAACCTGTGTGGAAGCCCGCTAAGTGGTGCACTGAGTGTATGCTTCACAGAACAGATAGGTCTTTAATCTAGTTTTGAATTGGGAGAGTGAGTCTGAGCCTCGGACGTTATCAGGAAGGCTATTCCAGAGTTTAGGAGCTATAAATGAGAAGGCTCGACCTCCTAGAAGAACGTGTAAACGGACAGACAAAACATCAGATATAGGCAACAAATCAGAATTGGGCATCAGGGCCTGACAGTGTAAACGGGGCCTTATTGACAGTGAGTTGCAGGCGGCTCAGAAAGTGTTAACCCGAGTGTACATTATCATCAATTATCCTGCCGGAGCGGTGCAGTGTATCACATGTGGATGTGTGCCGTGTGAAGGGAACATGAGTGTTATGTAAACTGTGCAATCTGAGAGCTCACGGTCTCTCTGCGTGCATCTGCGCATATAAGAGAAGCATTGAGGGCTGAGGGTGATAAAAGACATGCATCACTGGATCTTTGTGCGTTGGGCTGATCGCTTTACAGTGGGCAGCACAGTGGCAGAGGCCGCGCGCTAATGAGAGCTGACAGACGTGACAGAAAGAAAATGTCACAGCAGAACTGTGAAAATAAACAGCTGCGCATGAGAAACCCAAGCTCAGAGCGGCTGCTTTCTAACTCAGGTACATTTAAGCAGCTTTAATCCCATTATGCTCATGAGCACAGACTGAAAACTGAGGAATCTGTTTGAGACGCTTGACAAACATTTGAGGGGGAATATCTGGGGTAATTGGTAGTTTTGTTAAGTTTAAGTATAAGAAGTGGCTGAAAGTTTGAACACAGTGTAAAAGTTTTGTGATTCACAAGTGTTTTCTGTTTATTTACGGTTGTGAATTGCATTATGGGATGTTAATCTCTGCTCTGTTGACTTTTGATGTTGTAAATTCATCTCTACAGTTTAACAAAGGGACTTTTATTGACATTTTAGTAGTCTGAATTAATATAATGTATAAGAAATAATATATAGAGAGAAATAAGTCTGTAAAATAATAGAAAATGTGCTGGCAGTTTATTACAAGGGTTTTGTAGCTTAATATACAACACAAACCTGGACAATATATCACTGCAATCTATTAAAAATGTTCAGAAAAGTCACCGTTTTAAACTTTTCAAGGTTGAAAGTTGTTGGAAGAAGGTTCAAGATCCCATAATGCAACTCAAAAGCAGAAATAAAAGGGGGGAAATAAAAACATGAGGCACAAAATACAAAAAAAACCTGCTAATTTATTAATATTTTTTACAGTGTACTACAAAATGTCTTGTTCGTTACATTTAACATTTCACGTTTTTAATTTATCAAAATTGATTCATTATTTCATTATAAAAAATGTAAATGAACCCTTTATTGGGTAAAGAATATGGTAACTATGGACACTGATTACAATATAAAGTCATAAAAGTTCAAAAGACTCTTTAACACTCCAAACTTTTTCCCAATCTGAGTTTTAATGTGTGTCTTATAAAGGATTAACAGAAGAAAAATACATGTAGGGATCTAGATGTAGGACATTATAGACTTTCAGAAATATCTGTTAATTAACACTTTCCGTTTACGCTTTATTATGGGATGTTGATCTCTGCTCTGTCGACTTCTGATGTTGAAAGATTCAACCCTGCAGTTTAACAAAGGGACTTTTATTGACATTTTAGTAGTTTGAAATAATATAATGGATAAAAAATAATATATAGAGGAATAAGTCTGTAAAATAACAGAAAATGTGCTGGCAGTTTATTACAAGGGTTTTGTAGCGTAATATACAACACAAACCCGGACAATATAACACTGCAATCTATTAAAAATGTTCAGAAAAGATACTGCAGATTCAACCCTGCAGTTTAACAAAGGGACTTTTATTGACATTTTAGTAGTTTTAAATAATTAAATGTATAAAAAATGTATATATTGAGAAAGAAATAAGTCTGTAAAATAACAGAAAATGAGCACACAAAATACAACACCAACCCAGACAATATGACACTTTAATCTATTAAAAATGTTCATTAAAGCCACTTTTTTTTACTTTTTAAGGATAAAAATAGTTGGAAGAAATATCAAGCTCCCATGATGCAATTCAAAAGCAGAAATAAATTGGGGAAAATAACAACAAAATACAGAAAACTGCTGATTTAGGATTTTTTTTTTTTACAGTGTACTACAATAAAACTTCTTGTCCTTTACATATAACATTTCTAGTTTTAAATTTATCAAATTAATTCATTATTTCATTAATTCATTATCAAAATGTAAGTGAACCCTTTATTGGGTAAAGAATATGGTAACTATGGACACTGATTACAATATAAAGTCATAAAAGTTCAAAAGACTCTTTAACACTCCAAACCTTTTCCAATCTGAGTTTTAATGTGTGTCTTATAAAGGATTAACAGAAGAAAAATACATGTAGGGATCTAGATGTAGGACATTATAGACTTTCAGAAATATCTGTTAATTAACACTTTCCGTTTACGCTTTATTATGGGATGTTGATCTCTGCTCTGTCGACTTCTGATGTTGAAAAATTCAACCCTGCAGTTTAACAAAGGGACTTTTATTGACATTTTAGTAGTTTGAAATAATATAATGGATAAAAAATAATATATTGAGAAAGAAATAAGTCTGTAAAATAAAGTAAAATTGTGTAGCTTAATATACAACACCAAACCAGACAATATGACACTTTAAGCTTTTAAAAATGTTAATTAAAGTCACTTTTTTGAACTTTTCAAGGTTAAAAAATGTTGGAAAAAATATCAAGCTCCCATGATGCAACTCAAAAGCAGAAATAAAGTGGGAAAAAATAACAACAAAATACAGAAAACTGCTGATTTAGGATTTTTTTTTTTTTTTTTTTTACAGTGTACTGCAAAAAAAAAATAAAAAATGTCTTGTCCATTACATATAACATTTCTAGTTTTTAATTTATCAAATTAATTCATTATTTCATTAATTCATTATCAAAATGTAAGTGAACCCTTTATTGGGTGAAGAATATGGTAAATATGGACACTGATTACAATCTAAGTTCAAAAGACTCTTTAAAACTTTTTCCAGTCTGAGTTTTAATGTGTGTCTTATAAAGGATTAACAGAAGAAAAATACATGTAGGGATCTGGATGTAGGACATTATAGACTTTAAGTATCTGTTAATTAACAGTTTCCGTATTTTGTGTTTTTTCATTTATTTACGTTTTATTATGGGATGTTGATCTCTGCTCTGTTGACTTCTGATGTTGAAAGTGACTTTTATTGACATTTTAGTAGTTTGAAATAATATAATGGATAAAAAATAATATATAGAGGAATAAGTCTGTAAAATAACAGAAAATGTGCTGGCAGTTTATTACAAGGGTTTTGTAGCGTAATATACAACACAAACCCGGACAATATAACACTGCAATCTATTAAAAATGTTCAGAAAAGATACTGCAGATTCAACCCTGCAGTTTAACAAAGGGACTTTTATTGACATTTTAGTAGTTTTAAATAATTAAATGTATAAAAAATGTATATATTGAGAAAGAAATAAGTCTGTAAAATAACAGAAAATGAGCACACAAAAATACAACACCAACCCAGACAATATGACACTTTAATCTATTAAAAATGTTCATTAAAGCCACTTTTTTTTACTTTTTAAGGATAAAAATAGTTGGAAGAAATATCAAGCTCCCATGATGCAATTCAAAAGCAGAAATAAATTGGGGAAAATAACAACAAAATACAGAAAACTGCTGATTTAGGATTTTTTTTTTTTACAGTGTACTACAATAAAACTTCTTGTCCTTTACATATAACATTTCTAGTTTTAAATTTATCAAATTAATTCATTATTTCATTAATTCATTATCAAAATGTAAGTGAACCCTTTATTGGGTAAAGAATATGGTAACTATGGACACTGATTACAATATAAAGTCATAAAAGTTCAAAAGACTCTTTAACACTCCAAACCTTTTCCAGTCTGAGTTTTAATGTGTGTCTTATAAAGGATTAACAGAAGAAAAATACATGTAGGGATCTAGATGTAGGACATTATAGACTTTCAGAAATATCTGTTAATTAACACTTTCCGTTTACGCTTTATTATGGGATGTTGATCTCTGCTCTGTGGACTTCTGATGTTGAAAAATTCAACCCTGCAGTTTAACAAAGGGACTTTTATTGACATTTTAGTAGTTTGAAATAATATAATGGATAAAAAATAATATATAGAGGAATAAGTCTGTAAAATAAAGTAAAATTGTGTAGCTTAATATACAACACCAAACCAGACAATATGACACTTTAAGCTTTTAAAAATGTTAATTAAAGTCACTTTTTTGAACTTTTCAAGGTTAAAAAATGTTGGAAAAAATATCAAGCTCCCATGATGCAACTCAAAAGCAGAAATAAAGTGGGAAAAAATAACAACAAAATACAGAAAACTGCTGATTTAGGATTTTTTTTTTTTTTTTTTTTTACAGTGTACTGCAAAAAAAAAATAAAAAATGTCTTGTCCATTACATATAACATTTCTAGTTTTTAATTTATCAAATTAATTCATTATTTCATTAATTCATTATCAAAATGTAAGTGAACCCTTTATTGGGTGAAGAATATGGTAAATATGGACACTGATTACAATCTAAGTTCAAAAGACTCTTTAAAACTTTTTCCAGTCTGAGTTTTAATGTGTGTCTTATAAAGGATTAACAGAAGAAAAATACATGTAGGGATCTGGATGTAGGACATTATAGACTTTAAGTATCTGTTAATTAACAGTTTCCGTATTTTGTGTTTTTTCATTTATTTACGTTTTATTATGGGATGTTGATCTCTGCTCTGTTGACTTCTGATGTTGAAAGTGACTTTTATTGACATTTTAGTAGTTTGAAATAATATAATGGATAAAAAATTGTATATTGAGAAAGAAATAAGTCTGTAAAATAACAGAAAATGTCCTGGCAGTTTATTACAAGGGTTTTGTAGCTTAATATACAACACAAACCCAGACAATATAACACTTTAGACTATTACACATATTCAGAAAAGTCACTTTTTTTGAACTTTTCAAGGTTAAAAGTTGTTGGAAGAAAGATTAAGCTCCCATGATGCAATTCAAAAGCAGAAATAAAGTGAGAAAAAATAAAATAAAAACATGAATCACAAAATATGGAAAACTGCAAATTTCTGGATGTTTTTACAGTACACTTTACAAAAGTGAAGAACCATATATGGTCACTTCACTGACATTGATTATAATATTAAGTCAAAAATATACTGCAAGTTGTAAAAGTTTAGGTCTTTAACACTTTTTCCCAGTCAAAATTTTCATATCAATTTCAAGCCTCATAAAGGATTAAAATAAGAAAAACATATGCAGCGATAATTGAACTTAATATTAAAATGCAAATTGAAAATAAAAATATTTAATGTAGAAATTGTTTACTGTTGTAAACAATTAATTTATAGTGTATTAAATTGATAATGTAGTTACATTTCTAAAGTACTATAGTTAGGTTATAACTTATTTTATCATTCCCATAAAGTTAAAAGACATTTAAAATAAGACATTAACATTTTAAATGCCAAAATTTCTAAAAAAGAAAAAAACAATAATAAGAATAATAAAGTAACTAGGGCAACGCAGTGGTACAGTAGGTAGTGCTGTCGCCTCATAGCAAGAAGGTCGCTGGTTTGAGCCTCGGCTGGGTCAGTTGGTGTTTCTGTGTGAAATTTGCATGTTCTCCCTGCGTTCGCGTGGGTTTCCTCCGGGTGCTCCGGTTTCCCTCACAGTCCAAAGACATGCGGTACAGGTGAATTGGGTAGGCTAAATTGTCCATAGTGTATGCGTGTGGATGAGTGTGTATGGATGTTTCCCAGAGATGGGTTGCAGCTGGAAGGGCATCCGCTGCATAAAACATGTGCTGGATAAGTTGGCGGTTCATTCCGCTGTGGCGACCCTGGATTAATAAAGAGACTAAGCCGAAAAGAAAATGAATGAATGAATGAATGAATGAATGAATGAATGAATGAACTATAAAAGGCTACCAAAATATGCAAACTTCTTGTAAATTTTGTCCTGTTTTATTTATATTAGGTGCAAACAAAAAAGTTATTCATTTGCATAAAGTGTTAAAATTCTGTCCTATATTTATGGTTAGGTTAGGCCCGTTTCTTTTACGTGAGAGAACCTAATTTCAATATTGCCTACATTTTCTACCATTTTTATTTCAGGGAAAACAGCAGCATCGCCGAATATATTTGAGTTGCACATGAGGTCATATATGAGCGTTAAAACCCCACGATGGTGACTAAACTCTATCAAAAACAGCTGATCCTTTAACTCCTTTAGGTTTTTTCTCAGTTCATATGAAATATTAAATCTCTGAGATGATTTAAAGAGTCATTTCTGTCATCAGAGTGCATGAAGATGGATTTAATCTGATGACAGTTTCCACAGACGATTATTTTGATGACTTTGAAAACATATGCATAATATAAAGGATATAAACAGCAATCATATAACATGTCTAAAAACATCCCGATGGTGTATCAGATAATGTGCAATATCCTCTGCGTGCTATTAAAGCCCTGTTAGAGCTTGTGTTCCTCTGCACTGGATGATGTTCTGATAATTGAACACAGTCTTGAGTTACTGATCACTTTCATTTCTTCTGGAAGGATCTTTATGCTCAGTCTGCGCCAGAATACAAGACTTTAAAGGTCCCGTGAAATTAAAATCAAGTTTTTTTTAGATGTTAGCATCAGTATGTTAGTCTCTATAAGCTAGTGTGCTCCAAAATTCACATTTAGACAATGGAAGCCTGATATAAATTAGATTAAAACCCTTACTGCTGCTCGTACAGTTCTACTCAGCTGTCATCCAATCCATCCTCTGCACTTCAATCACCGTCTGGTTCGGCTCAGCTGCCAAAACCGACCTCCGTAGACTACAGCGAATAGTCCGGACTGCTGAACGAATCACTGGCACAACCCTTCCTACACTTATAGAACTGTACTCTTCCAGAGTGAGTAAAAGGGCTCGCAAAATCACTCTGGACCCCTCACACCCAGCACACTACCTGTTCGAACTGTTACCGTCTGGTCGGCGCTTCAGAGCACCACGCACAAAAACAGCCAGACACAGGAAAAGTTTCTTTCCTCAGGCTGTCTACCTTATGAACAGTTAAATATTCCCCTACTGTGCAATAAATATGTGCAATATTTTCTCATACGCACTTGTACACAGCACCTTATATCAATATACAATGCAATACTCTCTACATTCACACTTGTACACAGCACCTTATAACCTGTATATTTATAACAATCTGTACATACAACTCAACATCCAGGTTTCTTCACTAACCGCATCTGTTTAATGTTTATCTTTTTTTTTCAGATTTATTTTGTGTTGTCACTTGTCACTTTATGTACACTGGAAGCTTCTGTAGCCAAAACAAATTCCTTGTGTGTGTAGGCATGTGCCGGTATCACATTTTCATGCTGCGATTAATTGATTGAGCTTTTATCACGGTATACGGTATTATCACGATATTGTAATTTTACTAGAGAAACAGGTAAAAAAACACAAAAAACTTCAGTTTCGTCAACTTAGTAACTTTAATAACTTTTTAATTAACTAAAAGTACTTCAAACATTTAAATACAAATAAATATAAATAAAACAATACACAATATAAAAGTAAACTTGAGCAATTATATCAAAGTGAATGTGCAAAGGGAAACCGTCTTCGATCAGCAATCCCTCTGCATTTTTTTGGAACCCAAAATATTTCCAAACCTCTGACTTTACCCTTTTTGAAGGGGGATAAATTGTCGGCAGCGTTCCTCCTTCCGCCATGCTTCTTCGTGTGAGGATTAGAGAGCGGTGGCAGCGGCGGCGCGCACTGTGTGAACACAGTGCTTCTACATGCAGGGATTGTTAACATCAGAGTGCGCATCAGTTCTGCGCAGCATATACGCAGTGTTTCTTCAAGCGGTTGATGGAAAATAAGCTGAAGGGGGATAAATTGTCGGCAGCGTTCCTCCTTCCGCCATGCTTCTTCTTCGTGTGAGGATTATAGTGCGGTGGCAGCGGCGGCGCGCACACAGTGCTTCTACATGTGGGGATTGTTTACATCAGAGTGCGCATCAGTTCTGCGCAGCATATACGCAGTGTTTCTTCAAGCGGTTGATGGAAAATAAGCTAAGGCGCATTCTAAGAATATAAATTCGGATCTATTATTTTTCACGGTATTTTAAAGTGCCCGCGATAACAATATCGTGCATATTCATTACCGTGATTTATCGCATTACCGAATACCGGCACAAGCCTATGTGTGTGTGAAGCACACTTGGCAATAAAACCGATTCTGATTCTGATTACCATTTCATCAAGAGTGCAGTGGCTGGTATTTAAATGTTTTTGTTGTGTCGCTTTGCGTTTGGGTGCATACAGCCATAATGCTTGTCGTGTGATGTTAGGACAGGGTGTTGGGTTAAAGACTTCAGGTTTACTGGTTTACGTTCACACTGTCTTCAATCTGTGTGCCAATCTTCATAATTTTCTAACATATGATTCTATGAGCTGCCAGAGATCATGTGCGAAAGCAGCACAAAATAATAATCAAAAAATCCTCACAAGCAACTTTCCATGAAAAAAAACAACACATTGCGTAATAAACAATCATTTTTGTGCATTACTAAAGGTTAAACATTAACTATAGGCTATTGTGATGATTTATAATAGATTACCATTCATGTTCCAATCAGCGAGGACTGCGTTAATTATTATAATAAATGATAATTATCATGTTTATTGTCATTTTACAGTAACAGCTCAAACTTCAGCTGAACTGCGAACACTAGAAAACAGGTCTGAACATCTGCTAATATAATACATCTGGCAGAGATATCCGAATAATAAACAGTTGCTCAACACTGCAAACGCACAATATGTGGCTTTATTGAGCTTAAATAACGGGGGTCGCTCCGTTTTACTTGCGGTCGATAACCATAAAGGCTTCAGGTTTGGGATATAAAGGATCTGCTTGGCTTGTTTGGCGAAAGGTTTACAGGAGAAATGTAATTTGTAAATGGGGAACATGATGTAAAGCAGGAGCTTCTGATTTCATATTCATAAACAAGCAATATTTCTTCAGTCCAAAATCCTGGAGAGATTGTGTTACTACACTAAACACATTTGCAAATTGCATATTTAATGTTCTGTGAAGATTGTGTACATAATGCATTACAACAACATTCATAATTCATTACAATCAGATGTTATCATGAATAATTGCAACCACAGATTTTAACATTTTTAGATGAGCTCACGGCCGTGCAAATGTTTTTATTTTGTATATATATATATATATATATATATATATATATATATATATATATATATATATATATATATATATATATATATATATATATAGGTGAGGTCAGAATTATTAGCCCCCCTTTCAATTTTTTTTTATATTTCCCAAATGATGTTTAACAGAGCAAGAAAATTTTCACAATATTTCTGATATTTTTTCATCTGGAAAAAGTCTTATTTGTTTTATTTCAGCAAGAATAAAAGCAGGTTTTAATTTAAAAAAAACATTATAAGGTCAAAATTATTAGCCCCTTTTAACCTGATTAAACCTTTAAATGTCACTTTAAGCTGTATAGAAGTGTCTTGAAAAATATCTAGTCAAATATTATTTACTGTCATCGTGGCAAAGATGAAATAAATCAGTTATTAGAAATGAGTTATTAAAACTATTATGTTGAGAAATGTGTTGAAGAAATCTTCTCTCCATTAAACAGAAATTGGGGAAAATAAATAAACGGGAGCTAATAAATCAGGGGGGCAAATAAATAAATAAATATATTTATTCTTTTATTTATTTGGCCCCCTGATATATATATATATATATATATATATATATATATATATATATATATATATATATATATATATATATATATATATATATATATATATATATATATATATATATATATATATAGACTACCTGACAAAAGTCTTGTCATCAATCCCAGTTGTAAGAGCAGCAAATAATAACTCGACTTCTAGTTGATCATTTGGAAAAGTGGCAGAAGGTTGAACCTGATGGACCCAATATTCTCACAGAAATCAGTCAAGTTTGGTGAAGAAAAAGCCATAGTTTGGGGTTACATTCAGTATGAAGGCGTGTGAGAGATCTGCAGAGTGGATGACAACATCAACAGCCTGAGGTATCAAGACATTTGTGCTGCCCATTACATTACAAACCACAGGAGAGGGCAAATTCTTCAGCAGGATAGCGCTCCTTCTCATACTTCAGCCTCCACATCAAAGTTCCTGAAAGCAAAGAAGGTCAAGGTGCTCCAGGATTGGCCAGCCCAGTCACCAGACATAAATATTATTGAGCATGTCTGGGGTAAGATGGAGGAGGAGGAGGCATTAAAAATGAATTAAATAATCGTGATGAACTCAGGGAGTCCTGCAAGAACACTTTCTTTGGCATTCCAGATGACTTTATTAATCAGTGATTTGAGTCATTGCAGAGATGTCTGGATGCAGTCCTCCAAGCTCATGATGGAGTCAGACACAATATTCATTCTGTTTCCACTGCAGCATGACTTTATATTCTATACTGGACATTATTTCTGTTCAGTGACAAGACTTTTGTCTAAGCAAAGTCAGACCTGTCCTAATTTTTTTCTTTCATTACTGTCCTAATGAAATAATTCAAAATCAAGGCATGATCATATTTTATTTTGGTAATAAATAAGCGTAATCTAGAGGCCTTTGACTTTCATATAAGCCACTTCTGATACCAAATTATCAACTAGAAGTCAAGTTATTATTTGATGTTCCTAAAACTTGGATAGGCGACAAGACTTTTGTCAGGTAGTGTATATAGTCCCAATGATGAACGTCAGCTATGTGTGTCAGTGTCTGGATGACTGTCAGCTGTGGCAGGAGCAATGACTTCTGGCAGTTGTTGTCTACAGGAATGTAGAAATTAGCCTAGATCGCTGGTTTTATTGGAATGTTTCATTCATTAATAGTTAATATAGAAATATATTCTCTTAACGTAAATACAAGATGGCATAGAAGGGCACTGAGTGAACTCCTAGACTAGTTTATAGAAAAATCCCAACCTCATAAAAGAGCCTGTTTTTCCAACTCTCTCTCATGCAGTTGATAAAATTTTGATTTAGTGGCTAATTCGTATGATCCCATTCGTACAATTTAGTACAATTTGCTTATCCCCAAATATGTCCAGTTGGACACCCATGGCATGTGGGGTCCCAAGTTTAAATTCTGGCACCTCTCCTTTTCAACTGTGTGTCTTTGTCTGTGACTGTGACACTCAGATCTACTTAGCCTTACTGCCTAATGACTACTGCCCCATTGACACCCTCTGCCAATGCATTGATGAAATTAACAGTTGGATGTGCCAAAACTGTCTTCAGTTAAACAAAGAGAAAACTGAAGTGATTGCATTTGGGAACGGGGATGAGGTTCTCAAACGACAAAAAATAAGGTCAAGAATCTTGGTGTCAGATCTGAGTTTCAGTGGTCATGTCCAAGCAGTAAGTAAATCAGCATACTATCATCTCAAAAACATTGCAAGAATGAGATGCTTTGTTTCCAGTGAAGACTTGGAGAAACTTGTTCATGCTTTTATCAGCAGCAGAGTGGATTACTGTAATGGACTCCTCACTGGCCTTCCCAAAAAGACAGTCAGACAGTTACAGCTCATCCAGAGCGCTGCAGCCATGATTCTACACAGAACCAGAAAACCAGAGCACATCACACCTGTCCTCAGGTCTTTACACTGGCTCCCAGTTACATTCAGAATAGATTTTAAAGTATTATTACTGGTCTATAAATCACTAAATGGCCTAGGAGCTCAATACATCACAGATATGCTGACTGAATACAAACCTAACAGATTACTCAGATCTGTAGGATCAAATAAACTAGAAATTCCAAGAGTTCAGTCAAAGCAGGGTGAATCGGCTTTCAGCTACTAACAGCGCCCCCCACTGCTCAGCTTTTCAGAAATGATCAGATGTGCTCCAACATTAGGCACATTCAAATCCAGACTGAAAACACATCTGTTTAGCTGTGCCTTTACTGAATAAGCACTGTGCTACGTCCTACAGATCGCACTATTATGTCTTTCTTTTCTTTTTTATTCTTTTATAACCCATTTTAACCCATTTAAATCTGTTTTTAATCACTTTTATTCTTTGTGTTTTTATTCCCTCATAGTTGTCTCTTTTATTCTTGTTTATGTAAAACACTTTGAATTGCCACTGTGTATGAAATGTGCTACATAAATAAACCCTTGCCCAAATGCGGGCCGGGTTGAGTTGGTGGGATTTGGTGCCACAACTCCTATTAAATTTTTTATACAACTGAACTTGACTGCTGGTTTTTCCTGTTGGATTATATCCAAAAATCAGATTGAATGCGAACTAAACTCTTCCGCTGAATCACACTATTGTTTCTCTTCCACCGTGATCTGGAATCAGGATCAGGTTGTTTTTGCATCGCTTTGGCAGATTGTCTGTGTGTGGAGCGTTCAGCTATAACTCACCTCAGAGATGACCTGACGAGCCCTGGATCTGCTCCTGAAAACACACGAGCTGTGACAGACATCATCCCCGATTGGGGACTGAGTTTCGGAAGAGGCTCATAAAGGCAGATCGTGTGCTGAACCATGCTCACAGCACAAACAGCTGAAATAAGACAATTCACAGACAGCACAAAGAAAAAGACAGCTTTAAAAGACACAATATAGACAATTTGCCATTCAAATATCCAAAAAACAAAACACCAGAACAGTTTTATATATTTTTCCGACTTATTTTCATTATCCCAGATGTTTTGAAGAATGTTCAAACCGATGACGTCATCGAAATATGCCAAAATATGCACCCTCTAGTGCAGTGTTTCTAAACCACGTTCCTGGAGGACCTCCAGTTCTGCACATTTTCCATTGCTGCGTCCCAATTCACATGCTTATACTATAACCTAATAGTATGTACTTTTTTGGTGAAGGAAAAGTATTTACTTCAGAGTGTGTAACAGAAGCGCATGCAAGTTTTGGGACATCCTACTACCTCATTAACAGATGTTGCTACCTCCCTGGTCAATCATCTTGACACATCATCCACATTTCTTTCATATTTAATTAATGGAGAAGCAGCAGCAGGATAATCTGCCTTTCAAGAGTCTTTATTGTAGAGCAATCTCCTCAGGTCTTTGGATAATTATGCATTCAGAAGCTAATGTCCAAACATGTCTTGATATACAGTGAGTTGTTACAGATGAAATATAACACGGGAAACATGATTTAAATATTTACCAGTAGGCTAGATATGAATTAACAGTCATACAAACATCATTACCGAAGCCTCTCTAATTGACGGTTGGT
>NC_079451.1:48050977-48065977 GCF_903798145.1 Danio aesculapii | reverse complement strand
ATAACTCATCTCTAATAACTGATTTATTTTATCTTTGTCATGATGACAGTTAATAATATTTGACTAGATATTTTTCAAGACACTTCTATACAGCTTAAAGTGACATTTAATGGCTTAACTAGGTTAATTAGGTTAACTATACGGATTAGGGTCATTAGGCAAGTTATTGTATAACGATGGTTTGTCCTGTAGACAAAGTAAAATTTACTTAAAGGGGCTAATAATTTTGACCTTTAAATGGTTCTTAAAATTTTAAAACTGCTTTTATTTTAACTAAAATAAAACAAATAAGACTTTCTCTAGAAGAAAAATGTTACCAGACATACTGTGCAAATTTCCTTGGTCTGTTAAACATCATTTGGGAAATATTTTTAAAATATTCAAAGGGGGGCTAATAATTCTTACTTCACCTGAATATATAAATTACACTTGGAAAAAAAAGTGTCAGTATCAAAAATAAAGATGGCTTTCATTACTCAACAGCAGGAAATACTTCTACAAACCAACAGAAAAAAGATCTCAAATTCTCCAGCAGAACAGACTAAAGGCACAAAATTAAACCAGTTTATAAAAGAGGAAACTCTTACTGGAATATTACATCAATCTAACATTACAGGAGTTCACAGGTACAGGCAGCTGCTTTTCTACTTCTTACTGTGCGTTCACACAGAAAGCAGTGAGAGTGTCCAAGGTCGCTCTGGCCGCCCTGGCGACACCGCTGTCTGCCTTCAGCTCCGGCGGCGAGAGCGTCAAAATTCGCTACATTGATTTCGTATTTAAAGGGGGCATTGCAGCATATCAGCTACATTCCTGCAAAAACATGCTTTCTAGCGTGAAAATGTTGCGCACTTCTTATCAAATTCATTTAACAATGGAAGATCAAGTTGCATGTGGTGTGGGTTATTCCACTTAATTATCCAACGTGTCTATTGACCTTATTCTAAAATGCGGAAGTGCGCCTGTTTTTGCGATTGTTTTAAAATTTCCGATTAGGTCCCCTATGGGAGAAAACGATCAAACTACTTGCTCTACAAACAAATGTTTGCATTACTATACAGACCAAGTAGAATAAAATAATAAGAAAAGATCAGTTTGCAACATCAAGCAGCGTAACGAGCAGTTTTTAACGTCTAAAAATGAATGGAAGTGAATGAGACCGGAAGTCTCGAGCCAAAAAGATTCAAATGGCTGCGCCCGCTGGTCGGCAAAGAATAAGGTGAATATGAAATATCCTGAAGCAGCAATACGGTTTTGTACTGTCGCATGAGATTCCCGCTTTTTTTAAAGATAAATATATACAACATTAAAGAACATCAGTAACTTATTTAATGCATGTTCCTGTAAGAAAACATTGTAAATAATTGGAAATCCGGCGACCGCAATAATCAAACCCTTGGGAACAACTGTGGTGGGAACCAAAGTTCACAGGTCTGTGTTCTCTGAACTCCTCTCAAGCGGTGGACTTCTTCATTTTGTTGCTTGCCGCCGAACCGCGTCATAGCTCATTACCATAAAGTTGACTTGCTTTCAACTCTTTTCGACGCCCAGACCGGCGAAGATGCGCCGCGCTGCTCCTCGCCGCTTATCGCCGCCGGCTCTCATTGAAAATAAATGACTTCCGGCTCCTTGACGCTCTCGCCGCTTTCGGTGTGAACGTACGCTTACATTTTAAAGATTTGTAAACAAATATTATGATGCTGTTTCTATGCTGTTGAATATGTGCTGCTGGCTTAAATTGAAGTTGAATTTAATTAAATGTTCAAGTCATTTCCACTTACATCATTTGGACCAAGTTAAGATTTGTATAACTTAAATAGATGAAACTATTTGTAACTTAAATAGATAAACACTGTAGTGTATTTAATGACTCGTTTCCACTGACTGGTACGGTACGGTACGGGTTGGTTTGGTACGGGTCACCTTTATCAGGCTTGCGTTTCCACTAACAAGGGTACCCTTTTGGTGGGCGTGGTGTACGACCGAGAGTTTCAGTCTACGTCATTCTCGCTCGAGGAAATGTCTACAATAAAGCTGTACAGGTCACTCACATATCATATAAGAAGCACTTCTCACAAAACAGACGCTTTACACACATAAATACTTGTGTAGAAATGTTTATTACTAACGTTTCTATGAACATGAGTTGATTATAACTGCAGATCAATGACAGTGCGAAACAGCCTACTGTAACGTCTGCAATTATATTAAATAACTAAATAAATGAACATATATAAACACATAGCACCCCTTACAGTCTCCAATATGTTACCAACTACTGAAGAACTACACACAGCAGACATTTCGTCAGTATTTAGGTTCAAAACAACACAAAATAAAGCCCACAGTCACTGTAAACCTCTCATCTGTGTCTGTAATCTTCAGCAGCACATGTAGCCTCTGTTAGAGAGTAATTCCCTCATTCTGAGTTCATAACAGTTCAAATGGTGAAGATAATAGTTAAACATGGCATTTTGTTCATGTTTGCTGAAAAATAATGTGCTCCTTTTTTTCCGGCTTCTCCTTTGTTTCTTCACGCTTCACTCTCGCGTTTGTCAGTATCTGACAGGATCGGGTTTCAAAAGCACGTCAATAATCAAGCGCACATTATTATCATCAGATCAAGAAGTTTGTTATTTCAGATATAATGTTAGACGCGCGGCGAGCGCTAGCAAGAAAGCGAAACCGCTCGCGCCTCAGACTGGCTCGTAAAAAACTACGGGGCACAGGGTGAATCTGCTCTTCTTCTTGGATTTGTGGCTGTTCATCATGACGACGACAAGGTTTGTTTGAGCCCGGATCAATCATGGCTCGTTATTATATGTATTTATAATTCCGCTATAATCTCTCGCTGTGTATTTCAAACATGGCGGGTTTTTTGTTTTCATTCTGGCTTGTTGCTTAAGCGAATGACGTATCTCTGTAAACCAATAGTGTTCAGCTGCCCGTGTGGCTCCGCCTTTTGGTACCCTTTCTCGTGTTTGGTACCCTTTCGAAAGGGTGCCGAAAAAGTGGTACGGTTCAATTCGCTTGGAAACGGCCATAAAGGCGTACCAAACCGAACCGTACCGTACCGCTCAGTGGAAACGGGCCTTTAATCACACTATAGTAAAGTGCATTATACTACAGCATATGAAATAACAAAAGTGTGTGATTCTGGAGGTGTAAACACAGACAGACACACATAAATACAGACACACAAACAATATTAAAAAGTGTCTAGAAATAAACAGAGCATGTTTTTATTTCAAGATTTGACATATAAAAATGTGAACACAAGTCAACAAGCTCAATACAAATGCAAGTAACTACATTTGTAAAGTGTTACTAAGATGAAGATGGTTTCCATTACTCAACAGCAGGAACTACTTCTACACATCATCAACAATTCTAATGCAAAACAAATCAAAACTGACTAAAGGTCGGAAATTAAAGCCGTTTACAAAAGAGGAAACTCTTACTAGAGTGTTACATCAATCTATGAATACGAAATAAAAAGAAGTGTGTGATTCAGCTTGAGGTGACACACACTGAGCGCAGTCATCCTGCAGTGTTGAGTCCAGCTCTCTCATTGACCTCAGCAGGCCAGGAAAGTCATGCCGTTCCTGCGGTAGACGCTCTGTCAGAGAGAAGAGAAATGTGTTGTGAATTAACTCCACAGACTTTTGTTTTCCGCTTTCACAGACGACACGGCCCGGAATGTGCAGCCCTCTTTAATGTTTAACGGAGGCATTTCTATTTCTGTGTGCTACAAGACACCGTCCTCATCTATTACAATCGCAGATACACAACAAATGCAGTTAACAAGTGGGTTGTGAATGCATTTGGGGAAATGACGCTCTGATTTGTTCACCTCTTCATTTTAAAGACGTCACAGGGGTGTGATTGTGAGGGTCCACAAAACTTGTAGTCCACATGAAATCAAAACTTATATTGATTTTTGTTAGCTCACACTGCTAGTTTTTGTGCTGAAAACGTCATCTGTGCATGTCATTAAGAACAAAAATAATGGTTCACAGTTGTAATCTTTAATTGCAATCTGAAAATGCACCTCCTGTTTATTTTAAGTTAAATTATCAGATGACGTCAGAGGCATTGGGCGTGGCTAACATGTTTAACCACGCCCCTCCAGCTGTCAATTTGGACAACAAACAGAAAGAGTGAGCAGGAGGAGTCTGTTAGGTTGTAATAGCTCTCCCCAAAACCTTTTCCCCATCTTTCTGAATAGCCGCATTTCCACTGTCGGGCCAGTGCGAGCCAGGGCTTTAATCGGGCCAGGCCGGGCCAATAGCCCGGGAGGTTGAGAAATGAGGCTGAAATCATGTCGCGTTTCCACTGTCGGGCTAGTTGCTCGCAGTGCGTCACGCAAACACCGCCCCCAGAACGTCCCCCGAATCAAACGTCACACAACCCGTCACACAACCCGCCCACTTCAGCGGGAACAAAAAACTCTAATTATAACCACAAACACAACCTGGCATCACTACGAGAGCTGGAAGATGGAGAACACCGAAGCGATTGCGTTTTTACTGTTTGTGGTCTGTTGGTGTAAGGCCAGACAGCGATCCCTGGATAAGGACATTCGAGTTCTGCGGCATTTACTTCAAACACAGATTTTGGCTGCAAGGCGAGTGAGTTGATCAAACGCGATAGCAAAACAAATGTAAGGGAAGAAAGCATCTTGTCTCCTCTTTACCTGACAGGAAAACTCTGCCTTTGTACGTAACCCCGCCCCGAAGCCCCAGTTGGCCCTCCTTGGCCTAAGGTATTCGGCGGGCCGAAAAAGGCCAGACGCTGGCCCCAAGGAAGCCCCGCTTTGGCCCGATTATGCCCCGGAAGTGACAGTGGAAATGCGACTGGCCTTGGCTCGCCCTGGCTTGCTCGCTTTAGGCGCGATAGTGGAAACGCGGCTAATGTAATGCCTATTATACATCCAATCAGCTTGCAGTATGAAAAACAAGCCACGCCCACTGTTTTCTCATTTAATACAGTGGTCCCTCACTATAACGCGGTTCACGCAGTGTTATTTATAGTGCAATTTGACATGTTTTTTTTTAACAGCGCATTGAGTTCTGCGTCCTGATTGGCTGTAGACCATTGTCAATCGATCTCCTCTGTGTCTCCTGTACAGTACAGAATGCGTTCAGCTTCCCAAATTAACATAAATCTTCGATCTTTAGCAGTGTTCCAACAAGGATGCGAAAAGGGTTGTAACTCTCTGCAGCAAGACCATCGGTAAAGGGGTCACACACCAGGGGCCTCATGCATCAACGCTGCGTACGCATAAAAAAACTTTGTGTACTCAAATTCCATGTCTGGTGTACGTGTATTTCTTGTGTGTGTTTGTTTTATTTCCATTGGCGACCCCTAGAGGCAATTGTGTAAAATTGCACACTATAAAGTAACTTTAAGCTGTGAAATGGCGGCTGTATAGGACGGGATCATCCGCATGTCTAGCAGGTATATAAGGTTTCCATACCATACAGTTGAACCACGGTAAAGTTAGTTTGACGTTTGACATTCATTAGACATTCGATTTCAAACCAATTAAATTCTTTGCTCCTGTTATAGTTTGAGCCAAAAATAGGTCAGATATGTGCCCTTTATGTTGCACAAGGCTTAATTTCTTGATTTAAAAAATGTTTAACCATACGAATGAATTAAACAATTTAACCATATGAAATATACAATAAAACCAGTACCAAACTGTTCAGAAAAACATCCTGTTTATTGCACAAGACTCTGTTTTTGGAACTAGCACGTTATTTATTTTATAATATTTTTTAAATATCTTTTAATGTAAAAATTGTAAAAGTCAATTAAACTCTGACGCCATTTGAGATAAAATATTCAAATCAACTCTAAAATTGTGTGTCGCCCACAATTGAGGCAACTCTCTCCTCAAAGGGTTAGTTCAGCATGCCCTGTTCCCCCACCTCTTCTGTCCACATCTTGACGGTTCGCCGCTGTTCTCCTTTTAACCTGCACCTTTACATGGGGCCATTTCTTTTTGAATTCACTCACAGTGCGATGTTCAGACCCCACTGCGTTAACTGCGTCCGCTAAACTCTCCTGCTCTATTTTTTTTCTTTTGTTATTAAATCCGTAGGACAAACTTGCAAATAACACAGTTTTTCTCTGGTCTACCTCCGATAGGAGCACCTCCAATTCACATTCTGTGAAGTTTCTCTTCTTGCTTGCTTTTGCCATTGCTTTTTTTGTTTGGTTTTGCTAAAGTGGAGTCATTACCATATTTATAAGGGGGAGGAGGCAGGGAGGGGTTTTGCGCTCGTGCACGTGCACTCAGTTTCATGTTAATTCGGATGTACAAAGAGAATATGCGTTTCATACATCTGAATTTTTTACTGCGTACGCACATTTACAGCTTTGTCCGTTCGCAATGTTTCTGTATGAATTCAACGCAAGTCTCTGCACATGAGGCCTCAACTGAGCCGTACCATAACGCGCCACGCAGTGCAATGCAAACATAGGTTTCTATAAGGGTACGCAGTGACTGATCAATGACTGCAGGAAACAGAACATTACACTGGATGCCAACATTATCCATACTAAAAAGCTTTATGAACCTTTTGCTGACAGTGATGAATGTTTGCGCCTGACAACAGGTTTGGATCTTTGGTTTCATTCTACAATACTGGACCTAATTTTCTACAAAAGTTTGAACTTTGAGAGTTTTAAACAAGAGAGAAACGTGTGCAAATGTTAATGCCTGTCTGAGAGAAGTGTATAAATGTGTAGTGAGGGGTTTTACAGCCTTAAAACACCTATAGTAATTGTAAAAAATAAAGCAGACTACTTTGTGGATTTCAGCTATAGCAGGTTATTTTTAGAACTCCAGCGATATACAAGGGACCACTCTACTCATGTTCTCTAGGACCTGCACAGCTTCCAGTTCATGCAGACCTTAACAACTTGTCACAGTGCTGGACATGTGTAACAACATTGATGCATTGTTTTTGATTGATTTTCACCTTTTCTCCCTAATTGTCTGTTTTTGCACTATTTTGCACTCATTTATAACCACATTTCTTTTGAATACAAAATCATGACAGCATATAATCATTCATGTTTTATTGTTGGTGGTTTTCCCTGTTGGGAAGAGGTCAAATTTGTTATTTTTACTGTTGATCATCAGTTGGCATAATTAACCCTTAAGATAGGCCAAAACAAAGCTTGGTTTCTGGATTTTATATGGAATATAGCAGCAAATTAAAGTGTGTGTCTGAGTGTGTAAGAGTGACCTTCACGCATTTACTTTGATGCGTCTGAGAAAATTAAAATACTCATCTCAGCTCTCAGAACTACATGGAGCAAACAAAAACAAAGACTTATGCACCATCAAATGTGGATATAATGGAAGTCAATGGGGCAAAAACAGCCACCAACAGTAAATAAGGTAGAAGAAATAAAAATCAGTTAAAAACAATGCATCAAAGCCAATGTTGTTACTAATCCTTCACATGTCCAAGACTGTTATAAAAGAGAAAAAATCCAGTCCACAACTACTTTAATATTGAAAATCCGTCATTGTGTGTGTGTTTTTTTCACCAAATCAGTGACATAATTTATGAATTTGGCAATTAAAGAGTTAGTAGTTTTGAATTTTAGTAGTTTTAGACAATTTAGTAGTTTTGATCAGGACTGAGGTTGATTAACAGATTTCTGTAAAGAAAATTGAATATATTATTTATCTGATGTATTTTTAAAGCAGTTTAATTCGGTGGATGTTTTCATCCCCAACATAACAAAAGGGTAGTCAAGTTGAACAGTACACGAGGGTTAATGGCTCTGTTTTAAAATTGATCATGTTTATGACAGATTTATGACAAGTTTTGTAGTATTAGTAATGTCAAGTTGTCATGACAAAGACAAAAACAGGTTGTGATGTATTTGTTCATGTCATAACTGAGCGACTGACATGTAATGACATGCATAACATCTCATTTACATTGTGACATGTCGTCACCTTAGAATTATAAGGTTCTATCTGACATTTTTGTCAAAATTGAGTTATTGACATTCTTATTAAATTACTATGCATTTACATTATGGGATGTTTTTTAATGAGTTGTTTACATTTTAAGACATTAACAAACAAATGTTACACACATACTGTCTGCTATGGAATGCAAAAACATTTGAAGCTCAACATCTCAAAATCATTCAGAACGCAGATAGAACCTTATAATTCCAAGGTGACGATGTGCCATGTCATGATTATAAAGGTTTAAGATGGTCAAGTTGTCATCAACAGAAGAACTGCCCCTACAAAGGCGGAAGCAGATGCTCAGATGTTGACTAAAGATTACCCAAACAGTTTGCTTTTTAGTGGATTAACTTGCACAGATTAATTATTCACTTAATAACAATGTGAGCTAGCCAAATAAACATTGTAGATTTTGAATTCACACTGACTTTTTTGTACAAACTGTTCACATATTGGCTATAAAAAAGGATTCATTTATGCAAACTCAACTATAATGCATCTTTAACTAAAATAAAAATACATTCAGTGTGTAAATTGAGCATAACTACTGGCCGTTTTAGCGCCATTGAATCAAAACTATAGAGATTTCTGAAGATCTCTTCCTTTTCATCATTATCTCAGACGCCACTGTTTGCCATTGACACACACACACTCGGTTGTACATCATACTGTACATCATCAGTCATCTAAACTCCCATAAGCACAGTAATAAGTGGTCAAACGCAAATATAATGTTAATTACTCATGAACACGACTCTTCTGCCAACACAGATCTTGTGTTTTTACGAACAAAACCATCAGGTCACCACAACCCCGAAGCAAATGGCGGATACAGTCACGGGCAACATATAAAAATAACAAGTGTCTTTATGAAGGGCGACGCTGAAACTCCTCCGACAGCCTGTTATAGTGCCATTCATTACCATTATTCAACCACAGGCAGCAAAACAAGAGAAACCAGCAATGCACTGTGGGTAAAAAAAAAGGGAAGAAGCCGACGAAATCCAAACCCAGTCAGGGTGGTAGATTGTTATATATGTCATTGAATTTCCTTGTCATAAAAGAAATGGAGAATGTGAACCAGATGTGCTCTGTTTGGCTGCGTCCTCCATGCAATACAATTTGTTTTTTGATGCGTGTCTTTTTTTTTTGCATTGGTATTACGGCGAACTTTCTTCATTTGTCTGGCGTTTTAAACAGGACACAAAAGCAAAATGGAGACAGATCCCAGCCGCTACGGAGGAAAACAGACGACTCAAACTAGATACAGGCCCAGAAACATGAACTGTCTGGAGTAAAAAAAAAAAAAACAGAAACGAAAGGATATTGTGAAAGCTCTCCTTCCACATCGGACAAGCTGGAACTTATAAAGTCAGATTCAGACTCAAAGGTCCAGGCTTGATTTGCTGGCGACTTCTGTTTCTTCGGGTCATTATCTCTCAGTCCAATTACAGGATCAGCACAGTGGAGAGCAGATTACTAATCAGGAGCTGGAGAACATCTGATCCTACCACTGAAACACTGACACCTGCATCTGTACACTGGATGCGGGAGCGCCCTAACAACCAGCAAAAACATTGCTGCATCCCAATTCGTTTTCTTTGGCCTCTTTACACTAATACGTTTTAGTTTTAAAACGAAGTTTTGCTATGGTTATTCGTTCCATCCACACTACCCTGGAATTTTCAAGCACCGATAATGGAGCGTTTTGGAAGCGGTGAAGTTTTGGTTTTAAAACGCTGCTGCTCCGTGTCAGTGTGGATGGGGGAAAACAGAGACATGGCTGCAAACATTCGCCTATCTCAGGAGTCGGGAAGCTTTTTTCAGCAAAGAGCCATTTCTGATTATTTTAGCAAATGCATTTTTTTTAAGGAGCCGTTTGGATGTATATACAGTTGAAGTCAGAATTATTAGCCCCTTGTTTATTTTTCCCCCAATTTCTGTTCAACGTAGAGATTTTTTCAACACATTTCTAAACATAATAGTTTTAATAACTCATTTCTAATAACTGATTTATTTTATCTTTGCCATGATGACAGTAAATAATATTTGACTAGATATTTTTCAAGACACTTCTATACAGCTTAAAGTGACATTTAAAGGCTTAACTAGGTTAATTAGGTTAACTAGGCAGGTTAGGGTAATTAGGCAAGTTACTGTATAACGATGGTTTGATCTGTAGACTATTGAAAAATAGCCCCTTAATAATTTTGACCTTAAAATATATTTTTTAAAATAAAAAACTGCTTTTATTCTAGCTGAAATAAAGAAAATAAGACTTTTTCCAGAAGAAAAAATATTATCAGACATACTGTGAACATTTCCTTGCTCTGTTAAACATCATTTGGGAAATATTTAAAAAAGAAAAAAGATTCAAAGGGGGGCTAATAATTCTGACTTCACCTGTATATCTCAAAATGCCTCTTAAAAATGCAATTGCTACTGTTTTAATATAAATTACTAGAAATTATTATACTACTACTACTAATACTATTTTAATATCTATAATATTACTATAAATAATACAGGTTTAAAAAAAAAAACCTTTAATTTATGTCCACGCACAAGTCAAAAATAAACAAATATGAAGCATCACATGTTGAGCAAGTCCATGCATGAAGAAAGATCAATTTATAGTATAGTATTTCGCCATCACCACTCATAAATAATTCTTTGAATTTTAGTTACCATAGAAATGTAAGTTGTTTGCCCTTTATTGGTGTCGCAACTCAAGTTTATCCACATTGCCACAAACGCACATTAGTCGAAACATCATTTATTGGTAACTGAGCTCTTATTCATCGTGCTGTGAACATTACAATCAAAAGGGAATTGTAATTGTATTTTCAATCGGAAACTGATTTCTAGTGACGGTTATAATTTTTTAACCAGTGAAATATTACTAAAGGAAGACAGCTGGAGAGCCGTGTATTTTTGGTCAAAAGAGACACATATGGCTCGAGTGGTTCCCTACCACTGGCCCATCTGATTGGGGCCTTTTCTCAATATTGAGTGCACAAAGTTCAGTCTTTCATCCTCTCCTTGTAAGTTTTATATTTATGCGGAAATTTGGGACATACTAAATTTTATATTTCAAATACTATTTAGGACGGATAGTATGCGAGTTGGGACGCAGCACATATCAGCAACCACACAAATCCACCTACAGTGGATAATGCATAGGCTGCATCCGAAATAGCATACTTATCTGCTATCTGAAAAGGCATTTTGAGAGATGTTTTGACAATTTAACAGCCGTACATTTGCTACTGTTTTAATATAAATTACTAGAAATTACTATAGTATTACTACTAATACTATTTTAATATTTATAATATTACTATAAATAATACAGGTTAAAACAAAAACTTAATTTATGTCCACGCACAAGTCAAAAATAAACAAATATGAAGCATCACATGTTGAGCAAGTCCATGAATGAAGAAAGATCAATTTATAGTATAGTATTTCGCCATCACCACTCATAAATAATTCTTTCAATTTAAGTTACCATAGAAATGTAAGTTGTTTGCCCTTTATTGGTGTCGCAACTCAAGTTTATCCACATTGTCACAAACGCACATTAGTCGAAACATCATTTTATTGGTAACTGAGCTCTTATTCATTGTGCTGTAAACATTACAATCAAAAGGGAATTGTAATTGTATTTTCAATCGGAAACTGATTTCTAGTGACGGTTACAATTTTTTAAAGGGTAAAATATTATTGAAGGAAGACAGCTGGAGAGCCGTGTATTTTTGGTCAAAAGAGACACATATGGCTCGAGTGGTTCCCTACCACTGGCCTATCTGATTGGGCCTTTTTCTCAATATTGAGTGCACAAAGTTCAGTTTTTCCTTGTAAGTTTTATATTTATGCGGAAATTTGGGACATACTAAATTTTATATTTCAAATATCATTTAGGATGGATAGTATGGGAGTTGGGACACAGCACATATCAGCAACCACACAAATCCACCTACAGTGGATAATGCATAGGCTGCATCCGTAATAGCATACTTATCTGCTATCTGAAAAGACATTTTGAGAGATGGTTTGACAATTTAAGACCGCCGTACATTTGCTACTGTTTTAATATAAATTACTAGAAATTTTTATAGTACTACTACTAATACTATTTTAATATTTATAATATTACTATAAATAATACAGGTTAAAACAAAAACTTAATTTATGTCCACGCACAAGTCAAAAATAAACAAATATGAAGCATCACATGTTGAGCAAGTCCATGAATGAAGAAAGATCAATTTATAGTATAGTATTTCGCCATCACCACTCATAAATAATTCTTTGAATTTAAGTTACCATAGAAATGAAAGTTGTTTGCCCTTTATTGGTGTCGCAATTCAAGTTTACATTGCCACAAACGCACATTAGTCGAAACATCATTTATTGGTAACTGAGCTCTTATTCATTGTGCTGTAAACATTACAATCAAAAGGGAATTGTAATTGTATTTTCAATCAGAAACTGATTTCTAGACACGGTTATACTTTTTTAACCAGTAAAATATTATTGAAGGAAGACAGCTGGAGAGCCGTGTATTTTTGGTCAAAAGAGACACATATGGCTCGAGTGGTTCCGAGTGGCACCACTGATTGAGGCTTTTTCTCAATATTGGGTGCACAAAGTTCAGTCTTTCATCCTCTCCTTGTAAGTTTTATATTTATGTGGAAATTTGGGACATACAAAATTTTATATTTCAAATACTATTTAGGATGGATAGTATGCGAGTTGGGATGCAGCCCATATCAGCAACCACACAAATCCACCTACAGTGGATAATGCATAGGCTGCATCCGTAATAGCATACATATCTGCTGTCTGAAAAGGCATTTTGAGAGATGGTTTGACAATTTAAGACCGCCGTACAAACGAAAGCCAAAAGCCAAAATGGCATTAATAATATGACAATTCAAGGACAATAAATGCGCATTGGACTTGGTGTGCAAGGTCTGTGTGTGTGACCAATATTTTAGGTTGAATACAAATGATCATTTCGGCCTTCAGTTTGCAAAGACATTAGCCCCTTTCACACAGTGATACTCGTAAACATCTGGAAAACAACTTTATTGGTCAACTACAAAACAATATTGTTCACACAGGCCAGGACGTTCCAGAATTTTCCCGGTAAGACCATTCACTCATCAATTCCAAAATACTGTTAAATGCGGACGTCATTAATTATAAATGAGCTCCAAACGGCTGCGCTTGTATTTGTAAGCATAAAGGGAGTTGATGGTTCACTTTTGTTTTAAACTAGCATTCATGTACCTGCGTTTGTCCCAGAGACGGACCAAAAAACATTACCATCCGAAGGCAGAGGCGCTAACCCCAGCGCTTTGTTTACACATCTGACTGCATTACAAATGCTGATGATATGAAGGAGGACTTTCGCATTTGAAGATGTACATTTGACTGTGTGCTTCAGCTTGTGAGATACTTCTTGAAATGAAAGTCTACAGGTGTTGTAGGTTACTCAAATCTGACTGACCGGAGCACTCCTTCACGTGCATGCCCATCATGCAGCTGAACGTAGAGTGTGCAGGTAAACTCACAGCGGTTTATCATAAGTATTTTATTGATCATTTTATCTACAGTTGACTCTGAGAAGGAACATAGAAACATTATCTGACAAGCAAGCAGCTGAATGTGTCTGGAGAAGGATTCAAAGCCGTTTATTTACATAAACAGCGTGGATGTGAATGCATCTGATTGGCTGCAGTAGACGTCCAATGAGATTCACACATGATCTGTATGTCTGAAAGAGGCTATTAACTCTGGAATATGAATGCCGACCCCTTCTGTGTTTACAAATACAAGCGCTGCCGTTTAGAGGTCATTTCTGGTTAATGATGTCAGAATTTAACGATATTTTGGAATGGATGTGTGAATGGTCTTTTCCGGAAAAATTCCGGAACGTCCGTGCCTGTGTGAACACCTTTATTATGAATTTACCGGTATAGTTGTTCCGGAAATTTTCCGGATATTTACCAGTATCACTGTGTGAAAGGGGCTATAGATGTCAGCCTGACGTTGGGTTCTGACGTCAACTTGATTTTTATTTACAAACAAAATGCAACTTCCCTACGACGTTGGGGTACAAAATCAATTGGATGTCATATTGACATCCTGTGCCTGCTGGGAATTATCACATAGCAACCATCTACCACTCCCTAGCCACCATACTGAAGATAACAACACCCTAGCCACTGTAAGAAAATACTCTAGATATCACTTAAAATACCCTAGAAACCATGTAAAACCTGCTAAAAAATCTTAAAAATGAAACCCATTCTGAAATGAATGTCAGATATAAACAAGCATTTTCAAATCCAAAAGAGAACGCGGTGTTTAAAGTTGTTTTAAAGGGCACCTATGGTAAAAACTCTACTTTTCAAGCTGTTTGGACAGACATATGTGCATGTATGGTGTATAGACTGTCATATTGGGGTGATATAAGCACACCCAGTGCTTTTTTTTTCAATTTAACAACATAAAAAACGGTGGACCAATTGGAGCTGTTTTCAAATCGACCGCGACTTTACGTAGGAGAGCGGTCCCCCCGCCCACCAATATTGATTGACAGGCGCGTCATCATATCCTCAGTTTGTTGATTCACGTCCTCCACCATTTTCAGCGTGAGTGGAAGCGATATCACTAAGGGAACCCCGAGGTCTATTTTTAGATGCAAGGCTCATTGGGCTCAACACAAGATCAATATTCTCCACATTATCGCTCTAATCGGAATTATTGGTTGTATCTTTAGGTAGGTTTGCAAACATGTGTACTTCTCATTGAGTCTACCTTATACTTCAGTCGTTTGCATTTCTCGCGATCCCAGAAGCTCCCTGTGATCTTAACTAGCATGCGTTTTCGAATTCTAAACATAGGTTTCTATCAGGGTGCACTCAAGTCGACGGCTGGGCGCCGCGGACCGCTGCAGAAACCTATGTTTAGAATTCAAAAAT
>NC_079451.1:48008477-48045977 GCF_903798145.1 Danio aesculapii | reverse complement strand
TTATATAATTATATTATATAATAAATATGCTAAATCATTTATTATAATGAAACATTGAAAAATAAAAGTAAAAGGTAATGATTTAATTTAATATTAATATTGTTACATTGTTAACATTTATATTAAATTACATGAAATTTATATATATAAATATATAATATATATATATGTACATATGTATATATATATATATATATATATATATATATATATATATATATATATATATATATGTATATATATATATATATATATGTATATATATATATATATATATATGTATATATATATATATATATATGTATATATATATATATATATATATATATATATATATATGTATATATATATGTATATATATATATATATATATATATATATATATATATATATATATATATATATATATATATATATATATATATATATATATATACACATATATATACACATATATATATATATATATACACTCTCAGAAATAAAGGTACGCGAGCTGTCACTGGGGTGGTACCTTTTCAAAAGGTACAAATTTGGTCCATATTAATACTTCAAGGGTACATATAAGTACCTAAAAAGTGTTCCTCTTAAAATTTGTAGGTACTAATATATACTTTTGAGGTATCAATGTGGACCCTTCAAGTACAAATGTGTACCTTTTAAAAAGGTACCGCCCCAGTGACAGCTCTTGTACCTTTATATGTGTATATATATATATATATTTGTATATATATGTGTATATATATATATGTATATATATATATGTGTATATATATATATATATATATGAAATATAAATATGTTATTATTAAATATATTTATTAATTTTCATTTGGCTTAGTCCTGATAAAGAGAACACAGTGGAATGAACCAACAACTACTTTGGCATAGGTTGTACGGAGCAGATGTCTTATTAAATATATTAATACTATATAAATAACATATTCATATACAAGTATTATATTATTATTATTATATTTATATACAAGTAATTTATGCAATATTAATATATTGGATATATTTATATAGTATTAGTAGTATTTTGTATTTCATCTATGAATCCAGACCCGCTTCTGGCCTTGGCAGTGGGTGGCAAAACCACCAAGGAGAAAAAAACAAAACCAAAAAATCTCCAGGCCAAAAAAAGATGTGCAAGACTGGCAGAGCAGGAGAGGCTTTGTGCTGAAATACGGCCTGCTGACAGTAGGAGAAGGAAGAGGCCGTGTGGTTTTACAGAAGCACCAGCCGCTGACCCTCGCTCACTTTATTGCTGAAATTCAGATCGGGGCGATACGGATGGTCTGGAAGGCTTTATTGGACGCGCGCTGCTGTCCGTCACGTCTCTGAATGCTCACCACATGTTGGCGCTGATTTGTGCAAGCTGTTGAATTTGCATTGGTGGCATGATGTGAATTAATGCTTTTCTGACTGCGGAGAGAAACGATGATTGATATTCATGCGCAGGATTATTTTATCTAGTATGAAGGTTCAAAAGGGTCATATTATAATGAGATGATGCTATTTTGTAAGTTTATGGTACAGGGATTGGTTGTGGTCAGTTTAGTGTTGATTTACTGATCAATTATATTTAGTGCGCAGTTATTAATAATACTTCTTAATATTAACGTTGAACTTTTTTTTTTACCTCTTAGCCAGTGTCAGGAAGTTGGCACAATGGGGTGCTGTTTACTGTCAGTGTTTACAAATAGATTACGTCAATAAGAACATGAGAAAACTGTACATCAGTCTAAAGCTACAGAATCCCAAGCGGAGATTGTAGCAAGTCATTTTAAAATAGAACCTATTTGTAAAATTTGTGTAAGGAGTACACATATCAGAACACGCTTACTAGATATGGAGTACATACATTTCTCATCGTAAATACACAGGCATTCATTGCTGTGCATCGTAGATTTAGTCCAACGACACAATAGTGTGCAATTGTGGATGGTTATTCATTTGTTCACGTCACAGTTACGTCCGGAGACCTAATGTTTACATGGTTTTCAATGTTGCTTCGGGCGAAAACTGTGTTTATAGTTAAAAAAAGCAACATGATTTTATAGCTCACAGTGTTAAAAACCAAATTAGACCATGATCTGAATAAAAAGTCAGTGAATCTTTCATTTTTAGGCTTCATTGATAAACTGGAGGTTCAATAGAGCAGTGTTTCCCAACCCTGTTCCTAGAGGCACACCAACAGTACATATTTTGGATGTCTCCGTTATCTGACCCATTAACTTCAGGTGTTGGAGTCTCTTCTGATAAGATGATTCAGGTGTGTTTGATTAGGGAGAGGTTGAAAATGTGGACTGTTGGTGTGCCTTCAGGAACAGGGTTGGGAAATACTGCAATAGAGGAGCCTTTATTTGAAAAAATACTGTGATAAAACAAAATTAGTTTTTAACGCCACTTTTGGTTGATTGAAAGCATAATTGGCGATAATAAAAATAAATAAATTGATTTTTTTCTTGATGATCAAACCAACATATTTGACTGATTACCTAAGGTTCGATCTGAAACTAAAGACTGAAGGATGCTAAAATTAAGCTTTGAATAAAAAAAAATGCCTTACATTTAAAGAATAAGAAAGAATGTTTTACATGATGAATTTTTTTTTGATTAAATAAACGTAGCCTTGCTAAGCAGAAGAGACTTTATTAATGTATTATGATAATGTATTATTACTGTGTTAATGGTTTATTTCCAATTAATAGTATATATTCATATAATATAAATGTTACATAATATATTAGATTAAAGCCTATAGTCAAATAAAATAGTAAATTTATGGTATTAATACTTATATTAGTTACTTTATTAACATTTATAATAAATAACATAACATTTACTAATCATTAATATTAGTAATTAACAAAAAAACATCTAATAAGTATACCATGATGATACTTTAAGTATTACAACACATTGAAAAATATTTTTTTGAAATTCAAGATATTATTAATTCTTTAATTAAATGCAAATCTGACAGAAAGGAAAACAGCTGATGGGGTATACATTCATCGACGTATTTTTCAGACACAAAATGGCGCCAAATAGTCAAAAAAGCAAAGCTGACAGATGCAAAAACAGCTGATGGAGTATACACTAACCTGCGCATTATTCAGACACAAGATGGCGCCAAACAGTCAAAAACACAAAGCTGACAGAAACGAAAACAGCTGATGGAGTATACACTAACCTGCACATTATTCAGACACAAGATGGCGCCAAACAGTCAAGGACACATAGCTGACAGAAACGAAAACAGCTCATGGAGTATACACTAACCTGTACATTATTCAGACACAAGATGGCGCCAAACAGTCAAAAACACAAAGCTGACAGAATCAAAAACAGCTGATGGAGTATACACTAACCTGCACATTATTCAGGTACAAGATGGCGCCAAACAGTCAAGGACACATAGCTGACAGAAACGAAAACAGCTGATGGAGTATACACTAACCTACACATTATTCAGACACAAGATGGCGCTAAACAGTCAAGGACACATAGCTGACAGAAACGAAAACAGCTCATGGAGTATACACTAATCTGTGCATTATTCAGACACAAGATGGCGCCAAACAGTCAAGGACACATAGCTGACAGAAACAAAAACAGCTGATGGAGTATACACTAACCTGTGCATTTTTCAGACACAAGATGGCGCCAAACAGTCAAGGACACAAAGCTGACAGAAACGAAAACAGCTGATGGAGTATACACTAACCTGCGCATTATTCAGGCACAAGATGGCGCTGAACAGTTAAAAACACAAGGCTGATAGAAAGTAAAATGGCTGATGAAGTATACACTAACCTGTGCTTTATTCAGATACAAGATGGCGCCAAACAGTGAAGGACACAAAGCTGACAGAAACAGCTGATGGAGTATACACTAACCTGCACATTATTCAGGTACAAGACGGCGCCAAACAGTCAAGGACACATAGCTGACAGAAACAAAAACAGCTGATGGAGTATACACTAAACTGCACATTATTCAGGTACAAGACGGCGCCAAACAGTCAAGGACACATAGCTGACAGAAACGAAAACAGCTGATGGAGTATACACTAACCTGCACATTATTCAGACACAAGATGGCGCCAAACAGTCAAGGACACATAGCTGACAGAAACGAAAACAGCTGATGGAGTATACACTAACCTACACATTATTCAGACACAAGATGGCGACAAACAGTCAAGGACACATAGCTGACAGAAACGAAAACAGCTCATGGAGTATACACTAATCTGTGCATTATTCAGACACAAGATGGCGCCAAACAGTTAAGGACACAAAGCTGACAGAAACGAAAACAGCTGATGGAGTATACACTAACCTACACATTATTCAGACACAAGATGGCGCCAAACAGTCAAGGACACAAAGCTGACAGAAACGAAAACAGCTCATGGAGTATACACTAACCTGCGCATTATTCAGACACAAGATGGCGCCAAACAGTCAAAAACACAAAGCTGACAGAATCAAAAACAGCTGATGGAGTATACACTAACCTGCACATTATTCAGACACAAGATGGCGCCAAACAGTCAAGGACACATAGCTGACAGAAACGAAAACAGCTCATGGAGTATACACTAACCTGCACATTATTCAGACACAAGATGGCGCCAAACAGTCAAAAACACAAAGCTGACAGCATCAAAAACAGCTGATGGAGTATACACTAACCTGCACATTATTCAGGTACAAGATGGCGCCAAACAGTCAAGGACACATAGCTGACAGAAACGAAAACAGCTGATGGAGTATACACTAACCTACACATTATTCAGACACAAGATGGCGCCAAACAGTTAAGGACACAAAGCTGACAGAAACGAAAACAGCTGATGGAGTATACACTAATCTGCACATTATTCAGACACAAGATGGCGCCAAACAGTCAAAAACACAAAGCTGACAGAAACAGCGGATGGAGTATACACTAACCTGTGCAATAATAAGTCACAAGACAGCGCCAAAGAGTTGAAAAACAAAGCTAAAAGAAACAAAAACAGCTGATGGAGTATACACTAACCTGCACATTATTCATACACAAGATGGCACCAAACAGTAAAAAAAAAACATGTAACAATCGTGTAACCTGACATGCGATAACAAACTTCAAGATGTACTTTCCCTATTATATCATATACTGCCTTCAAATATTGTAAATCCATCAGCCAGAGTCATGTTTAAGCATCAGAGCACTGTGCGGAGCTGAACTTCTCTCCTCTTGAACTCAGCGTGATCTGCTCATCATTACAAGGAGAGAACACAGTTCAGCTCGCGAAAGAAGCTCGGCCAAGTTGAAAGCCAAGCTGCTTGTTTGCGTGAGGAAGGAAACTGTTTGCACTTCTCTTTCTGGAGCGCCTGAGCAGAAAAAAACAGTCTGGAGTTTTATCTTTGAAGAGCCGCTGTCCTTTCACTGGCCGACAACCCGTCTCCTCTCCGTCCACACATCACTGCAATTATCAGAAATCCATGTGCAAGTCATCAACTGCAGGATCATCTCGCATTTTCATGGCCAATGGAGAAACGGTGGCCATCAGGCTTTGTTTATGGCGTGTCATGAACAATACGCCGCGGGTTTCTCCTTTCAAACGCTCATTGTTTTACGCCGATGAACATTGTTAAGAGTCAATAAACAAAAAGCCAATCCTTCTACGCTTCATAAAACTGAGCCGAGCGCGTATTTCAGAGCGTATAACACCTCTGATAGTTCATTTTTATGCCAAGATACACATTGGACAAAAGGGGTCAGGAATACACTGAAACACTTCACTACAGAAAGAATATAAATACCGGCGAAGAAAAATAAAGATCTGTCACAGAGAGAGAAAAAAAATCTCAAAAACATGAAGACTGCCATCGTTCCTGGCCCTTGTGTCCTCACAAACCATATGAACTTCTGAGTTTCTTACTCTTTTGAACAGGAAAGGAGATATTTTGCAGAATGTTCACAACGCTCTTAGACGTGTACTGAAAGTATTTCATACAGCAGGTTTAAGATATTTAACCCTCGTGTACTGTTCAACTTGACTACCCTTTTGTTATGTTAGGGAAAATGCATCAGATATACAGTTGAAGTCAGAATTATTAGCCCCCCTGTTTATTTTTTTCCCCACTTTCTGTTTAATGGAGAGAAGATTTCTTCAACACTCCTTACTCATCTCTAATAACTGATTTCTTTTATCTTTGTCATGATGACAATAAATAATATTTGACAAGATATTATTCAAGACACTTCTATACAGCTTAAAGTGACATTTAAAGGCCTAACTAAGTTAATTAGGTTGATTAGGCAGGTTAGGGTAATTAGGCAAGTTATTGTATAACAATGGTTTGTTCTGTAGACTATAAAAAAAAAATTTGCTTAAAGGGGCTAATAATATTGACTGTAAAATGTTTTTTAAAAAATTAAAAACTGCTTTTATTCTTGCCGAAATAAAACAAATAAGACTTTCTCCAGAAATAACATTATCAAGCCTACTGTAAAAATTTCCTTGCTCTGTTAAACATCATTTGGGAAATATTTAAAAAAAGAAAAAAAAAATTAAAAGGGGGGCTAATAATTCTGACTTCAACTGAGTGTGTGTGTGTGTATATGTATATAAATAATTTTTTTATTTTTTTATTTTGCATAAATCTGTTAATCAGTCTCAGTGCTGATCAAAACAACTAATTGTTTTTAAAAATTACAGGATTTTAACTCTTTAATTGCCAAATTCCTAAATGATGTCACTGGTTTGGTGAAAAAACACACACAAAATGACGGACTTTCAATATAAAAAGTAATCGTGAACTGCATTTTTTTTCTTTTATCACAGTCTTGGACATGTGAAGGATTAGTAACAACATTGGCTTTGATGCATTGTTAGATTTTCATTTCTTCTCCATAATTTACTGTTGGTGGCTGTTTTTGCCCCATTGACTTCCATTATAAACACAGGTCCACCTGATGAAGACCATGTTGGTCGAAACGTTGTGACATTAAAAATGTCTTTGAGAGCTAAAGTGGCAGTGTGCCGATTTTCTTTGGATCTTTTTCTACAACAGTAAAAATGACAAATTTGACCTCTTCCTAACAGGGAAAACCAGCAACAATCAAAAATGCATGATTATATGGTGTCATGGATTTATAATCAAAAATTGTGGTCAAAATGGAAGTCAATGGGGTAAAAACAGACACCAACAGTAAAATAGGGAAAAGAAATGAAAATCAATTAAAAACAATGCATCAATGTTGTTACACATGTCCAAGACTCTGATAAAAGTTTAAAAGAAATCCAGTCCACAATTACTTTTTATATTGAAAATACATCATTTTGTGTGTTTTTTCACCAAATCAGTGACATCATTTATTTATTTGGCAATTAAAGAGTTAAAATCCTGTAATTTTTAAAAACATTTAATAGTTTTGATCAGGACTGAGGTTGATTAAAAGATTTATGCAAAATATTAATAATTATCTGATGTATTTTTACAGCAGTTTAATTCAGTGGATGTTTTCATCCCCAACATAACAAAAGGGTAGTCAATTAAATAAATAAATAAATTCAAAAGCAATTTCTCAAAATATGCACACAGAAAAAGTTATGGCCAAACTAAGACTCAAAATCACAACAGAGTGGATGAAAACATCCCCAACAACACACAAAGGTTAAATAAAACTGTAGACAGACATGTCTGCTACTGAAACATACACTTACTAAATATTTACTAAACATAATACTAAAATATTTAAACTACTCAAATAAAATACACCCAAATTATATATGTTTGCTACTTGTTCAACATACTTATTTAAAATGAGCTGAATCAACACAATTCTTGAGTATTTTTGGGGAAAGCTTAATTGTTTTATGTTCAATCCACTTAAATTTGTAAAACAATTAAATTAACGTAATCAATTTGTGTTGGGACAACATGAAGGAATTAAGTTAACATATTCATCTTTTACAAATGTAAGTGGATTGAACATAAACCATTTAAGCTCTCTTACACTATGGTAAAACTGCTGTACATCTTGAATGCAGTATTCACATCTTACAAAGCAGCTTTGCTGAGGAGATCAAAAAAATCTTAAAATACTCCCATCTATCTTTCAACCTGATTGACTCTTTGGTATTTTCAAACTTGACCACAAACACAAATGCTGTTTGAGAGTGAGGCAAAACGTAATTCCCAGCAAATAGTGGTTTGAAAAGTGTCTCCGCACACACTGAAACAGCATGAGGCAGAGTGAATGATGATGGATGACAGCACTTTCATTTTCGGCTGTTCAAAGCTCTGACAAGCGGCGAGTAAAGACAAGATAGCAGAGAGCAGCATGAGTGTGCATTCACACGCTCATGATCAGAACAAGCCTGCATATTCATCAACACACCACACACATGTGGAAATCTGTCTGTCTGAGTGTGTAAGCGTGCGTGAGTGACAGAGTGTGTGCGTGTATATGAGAATGTGAGGGTGCGATTGTGTATGTGTGTGTGCGCATACAGTGGGTATAGATAATATTCAGACCCTCTTTATTCTCACTCTTTGTTATATTACAGCCATTTGCTAAAATCATTTTTTCCCTCATTAATGTACACACAGCAGCCCATATTGACAGAAAAACACACACTTGTTGACATTTTTGCAGATTTATTAAATAAGAAAAACGGAAATATCACATGGTCCTATGTATTCAGACCCTTTGCTGTGACCTATTTAATGATGTATTTAACTCACGTGCTGTCCATTTCTTCTGATCATCCTTGAGTTGCTTCTACACCTTCATTTGAGTCCAGCTGTGTTTGATTATACTGATTGGACTTGATCAGGAAAGCCACACACCTGTCTATATAAGGCAGGGGTCACCAAACTTGTTCCTGGAGGGCCGGTGTCCTGCAGATTTTAGCTCCAACCCTAATCAAACACACCTGAACAAGCTAATCAAGTTCTTACTAGGTATACTTGAAACACCCAGGCAGGTGTGTCGAGGCAAGTTGGAGCTAAACCCTGCAGGGTACCGGACCTCCAGGAACGAGATTGGTGACCCCTGATATAAGACCTTACAGCTCACAATGCATGTCAGAGCAAATGAGAATCATGAGGTCAAAGGAACTGCCTGAAGAGCTCAAAGACAGAATTGTGGCAAGGCACCCCTGCTGACAAATGAAGCTTAAACCAGCCTAGCCTAGGGTTTTAGAGGGTTTTTGTCCATTTCCAGGCTGGTTTCCACCATTTCTAGCCTGGTCTTAGCTGGTCAGGCTGGGAGATGACCAGCTAAAACCAGCTCGACCAGCCTAGCCAGGCTGGGAGCCCAGCCAAAACCAGCTATGTCCAGCTTAAACCAGGCTGGTCAAGGTGGTTTTAGCTGGTATTAGCTGGTCATTTTCCAGCCTGACCAGCTAAGACCAAGCTGGAAATGGCTGGAAACCAGCCTGGAAATGGCCAAAACCCCTCTAAAACCAGGTTGGTCAACCAGCTAAAACCAGCCAACCAGCCTAGGCTGATTTAAGCTGGATTTATCAGCAGGGACAGATCTGACCAAGATTACAAAAAGATTCTGCTGCACTTAAGGTTCCTAAAACAACAGTGGTCTCCATATTCCTTAAATGGAAGACATTTTGGACGACCGTAACTCTTCCTAGAGCTGGGTATCCGGCCAAACTGGTCTATCAGGTTAGAAGAGCCTTGGTGAGAGAGGTAAAGAAGAACTCACTGTGGCTGAGTGATGCAGTCGGGAGATGGGAGAAAGTTGTAGAAAGTCAACCATCCCTGCAGCTCTCAACCAGTCGGGGCTTTATGGCAGAGTGGCCCAACGGAAGCCTCTCCTTAGTGGAGTTTGATAAAAAACAGGACTCCAAGATGGTGAGAAATAAGATTCCCTGGTCTGATGAGAGCAGGATAGGCCTTTTTGACCTTAATTCTAAAATAATGTGTGGAGAAAACCCGCAACTGCTCATCACCTGTCCAATACAATCCCAACAGTGAAGCATGGTGGTGGCAGCATTGTGCTGTGGGGGTGTTTTTCAGCTGCAGGGACAGAACGACTGCTTGCAATCGAGAGGAAGATGAATGCGGCCAAGTACAAGGATAACCTGTACTATTGACCTTATTCTTTAATGCGGAAGTGCGCGCGTTTTTGTGATTGTTTTAGAACTTCTGATTCAGCTGCCTATGGGAGAAATGACTAGGAATAATAAACGGCAGAAAACCGTCAAACTACTTACTCTACAAACAAATGTTTACATTAGAATACAGACAAAGTAGAATAATATAATAAGAAAATATCAGTTTGCAACACCAAGCAGCAAAACGAGCTGTTTTTAACATCTAAAAATGAATGGAAGTGAATGAGACCGGAAGTCTCGAGCCAAAAGTATTCAAATGGCTGCGCCCACTCGTACGCAGAGAATAAGGTGAATAAAGCTTCTCTAGAATGCTCAGGTTTATCTTTCAACAAGACAATGGCCCTAAAGCCTGGTTTATACTTCTACGTCAAGTAATCGGCATGACCCATGGCGCATGCAACGCCCATAGCTGTGCATTCATACTTTCGCGCGCTGTTTCTGTTGCTCTGCAACAACACTTCCGAAACGCTAATTGGCAGTAGGTGTCTATGTTCCTCTGTATCGAGTTTTTCGCTGGTGTTTTACTTTTTCTGGATGCTTCTTTAATGTACAGGTGGTTCAAACTCACTCATTTTGAGGCAGGAACCGGCGGACGTCCAACTACTTTAACCATAAGGTAAACACAAAACAAAACTTTCCATCCAGAGCTCCTTCACCAGACTCCAAACTTGTAAACAAGCGCTCCATCTGGTTCTCGGTCTCGCCCACATTCGTCAGCGCTACCAGCTGACCAATCACAGAGCTTGCGATAAGCGTCATTGCGATGCTGACGGGCACGGCGAGGGCTATGCGTCCATGCGTAGTCCGCGCTATAGCATACGCGTGCGCTTGACGCAGAAGTATAAATCAGCCTTAAGCACACATCTAAAATAACAAAGGAGTGGCTTTAGAACAGCTCCGTGACTGTTCTTAAATGGCCCAGCAAGAGCCCTGACTTAAACCCAATTAAGCATCTCTGTCCACCAACGTTTACCACCCAACCTGACAGAACTGGAGAGGATCTGCAAGAAGGAATGGCAGAGGATCCCCAAATCCAGGTGTGAAAAACTTCCCAGAAAGACTGATGGCTGTATTAGATCAAAAGGGAGATTCTACTAAATACAAAGGGTCTGAATACTTCAGTTTTTCAGTTTTAATAAACCTGTAAAAATGTCAACAAGTGTGTGTTTTTCTGTCAATAAGGGGCGCTGTGTGTATATTAATGAGGAAAAAATACACTTCAATGATATGGAGCAAACAGCTGCAATATAAGAAAGAGTGAAAAGGGGGTCTGAATATTATCTGTACCCACTGTATGTCTGTGTGAGAAACAGTGAGTGTGTGTGTGGGTGTGTTTGTGTGTGAGAAATGTGTGTGTGTGTGTGTGTGTAAGTTTCTGAGTACGTGAGTGTTTGCGTGTGTATGTGTGTGCCTGGGTGTTTGTGTGTATGTGCAAGTTTGTAAGAGAGCGTGTACATCTGTGTGTGTGCGAGTGCTTGTGAATGAAAGAGAGGGTATCTGAGTATGTAAAAGTGTGTGTGTGAATGTGTGAGAGAGTGTGTGCATGTATGTGAGTGTGCGAGTGTGCAAGTGTGCATGTGAGTGTGCGCGCTGAATGAATTAGATCAAGGCAGTGTAGATGTAGAATGGGTTGGACTTTCCCCCGTCCCTCAGCCAGAGCTGCAGTTCAACTGTATCGCTGTACAATCGTCCCGGGTCAGAGACGCCTCCATCTGAAATCCAGAGGGCTTAGCAAAACACACAAGGCTAACTGTGGCTTTTAATGCAGTAATGAATTTCGGATCGTCTTCCTGCTCATCGAGTGCAGGTTTCAGAGCTACGACCAGCAGGACGGGGTAGAAAAGACCACTAGAACATCAACACCAGTACATATTCAAGCTTCCCAAGCCAAAAACCAAATTCCCTGACTTTCATTGATCAAAAAGCACTATAATGAACTATAATGAGCAGAAAAACAGACAGCTGAGCACTGAGAAAGCACAAACAGCCACAGAATTGTCATTATTAAGTGATTTATGCATCTAAGTGTGATAAATTGTGAAGTGATAAGTGGAAAAGGAAAAAATAAGGCAATGGAAAAATAGCCTAACCATAATAACTGGCAAAACATAAACACGGCATGCTAAAAAAAAACACGGCACAGAAAAATGTAGCTTAGACAAATACAAAGTAGCAATATAAATGATAAGCAAATCCCTGAAATTCCACGACTTGGAAATTACTGTGCGATTATATTCATTCATTCATTCATTCATTCATTTTCTTTTCGGCTTAGTCCCTTTATTAATCCGGGGTCACCACAGCGGAATGAACCGCCAACTTATCCAGCATATGTTTTACGCAGCGGATGCCCTTCCAGCTGCAACCCATCTCTGGGAAACATCCATACACACTCATTCACACACTACGGACAATTTAGTTGACCTAATTCACCTGTACCGCATGTCTTTGGATTGTAGGGGGAAACCGGAGCACCCAGAGGAAACCCACGTGAATGTGGGGAGAACATGCAAACTCCACACAGAAACGCCAACTGAGCCTGCCGAGGCTTAAACCAGTGACCTTCTGGTGTGAGGCGACAAAACTACCTACAGCGCCACTGCGTCACCCGTGCGATTATATATTTGTAACTATTTAATAGAGGTCTGCATTCCCACGACTGTACTGCGGGAGCAGCGGAACCCGATTAGATTTCTTGCGGCGCAGGAATTAATTTTGGAATAAAATGCAGTAGCGGTCGGTAACTTTGGTGTAATTTGAAAGAGAGTGAGCGGTCTAACAATATAGAGCCCTGATGTTATTTCGAAACAGCATATCTGTGATTTCCTCATTCTTATTGAGCACCGGTACAGCCAGTGCTCACAACTGTTGCTTTTGATGGGATTTTTTTTTTCCCACACAGTCTGTGAGCGCATCATCTGCATAACGGTCCTCAGAGCGGGCTTTACCAACATGGGAGAGCAAAGTGAAGATGCGCTTCAGCTTGCATTAGAAAATGGTCAGTTTACTGTTAGGAAACCCAGGTAAGTCTGATGTATGGGAGTCTTTTAGATGCAAATGGAAAAAAAATACCCTTTTCGTGATGTGATAGTACCTCAAAGTTTTACCCTTTAGCAGTCACAAGACTGGAAACGCAGGTTTAAGGCAGCACTCATGTACATGTGCTACAGGGTTCATACACATTTTTACTACTAAAATTCCATGACTTTTCCAAAGCTTTCAGGAATATATTCATGACCTAATGTTTCACTATTTAATAGAGGTCTGCATTCCCAGAACTGTACTGCGGGAGCTGCGGGACCCGACTAGATTTCTTGCAGTGCAGGAATTAATTTGTCAATGTCAATGTCAATGTCAATTTTATTTCTATAGCACTATTTAACACAACCAGAGGTTGACCAATGTGCTGCACAGTACAAATCAAAACAGATAAAAACAAATGTATATATAAAATTATAAAATTATTGCTAAAACAGACACTTTTCACTGATAAAATGCCAAATGAAAGAGATAAGTTTTTAACCTAGATTTAAAAACAGACAGGGATGAAACAGATCTGATACAGAGGGGCAGAGCATTCCACAACCTAGGACCAGCTACTGCAAAAGCACGGTCATCTCTGCATTTCAGCCTCGACTTAGGTATGAATAACAGTCTCTGGTTAGATGACCGAAGAGACCGACCAGGCTGATGCTCAATTAAAATGTCTGACAGATAAGAAGGTGCCAGGCCATTTAGAGATTTAAAAACCAAGAGCAGAATTTTAAAAGTGACTCGATAGTGCACAGGCAGCCAGTGCAGAGAGCGTTAAACTGGGGTAATGTGCTCATGTTTCTTGGTCCCTGTTAAAAGCCTTGCAGCAGCATTTTGAACTACTTGTAACCGGGATAAAGTTTTCTGACTAATCCCAAAGTATAATGAGTTACAATAGTCTAATCTAGTGGTAATAAAAGCATGGATTATTTTTTCAAAATATTTTCTAGATAAAATAGATTTGACTGTTTTTAATAGTCAAAGCTGAAAGAAGCAGGATTTGACCACTGCATTTATCTGATTGTCAAAGCTCAAGCCATTATCTAGAATAACACCAAGATTTTTTACCCACTTGTCCTAATTTTTAAATAAAACGCGGTAGCGGTCTGTAACTCTGGTGTATTTTTGTCTGTGTACACGTGGTAAATAAGAAAAAATGTATAATGTGACTCTATGTATCTTAGTGATAATAGTTTATTTTTATATGTGTCAAACTGTTTTTAAAAATTATCTGGCTGTCTGTGTCTAAACGTTTTACAATATTATAATACAAATTAGCCTTCTGCACTCAGTATCCTTCCCCTGTTTTTTTAAGGTTGTTTTTGGACACGACACTTAAAATGTATCTTGAATTACAGTGAATGAGAGTAAAAGAGAGGCGAAGCTGAAACTGCGAGTTGCTTTTTTTACCCCACACAAACAATGTCACGTAAAGAAACGGACCTGACAATTGTATTTAAAATGTACCCAAGATTATCATCTCAAATATAATTTGTTTTCCCCCTGATCTCACACTGCCCTACTTTAAGGACAGTCTGGGAGGGTCTTTTTTACCTCCTTTTCCCCCAATGTTTCTAATTTCTTATGCTACCTCTCGACTGACCTGTCTTCCCCTGGAATGTATGATGTTTGTGTATGGTCGGAGGGGTCCAATTTTGTTGCATATAACAGTGTTGTGACAAATAAAGGCTCATCATCATCATCATCATCATATTCCAGTACACAAATGTTTCTTAAAAGAAACTTCCATATGAAATTGCATGACTTTTCCAGGTTTTCAAGCACCGTATGAAGCCTGGTGCTAGTTACTGAAAAATAGTAATTAGTTACAGTTACTTGATTCAAAAAGTAACTCAATTACTATATCGAATGCTTACACCAAAAAGTAATGCGTTACTGTTAAAAGTAATTGAGTTACTTTTCCAAAGAACATTTTTAATGCTCCCATTGATGCCCTTATAACGTCACTTCAGTGCTGCGTGGAGAATACACCGTTGATTAACTTCACAGTTTTAATTCATTTGCACTCTCACAACTAAAACACAAGACAGACTTAAACAAGTCATTTTTCAACACTCATTTAAGTCAGACCAGCAGCACAAAAATGAAAATATCACAAGGTGATAAACCAGCCGAATCATATATTCAGAAACAGAAAAGCACAAACTACAGTTGCTTCAGCATCATAAAAGTTTGTATTTAACCCTTAAACTTGTTCTTTCACAGCCTGAGTATGAAAATAGCGACAATATACAACAAACACAAAACCTTTTTGAAATAAATAAATGAAAGTAATCTGAATTATCATTCAGAATCAATTTGGTGAAACTCTATTATTATCTGCTATTAACAACCATAAACTTAATGCATTTTAAACCAAACAAAAACATAACAGATGCTCAAAAATGAAATCTAAGAGCAATTTTCAAACCAACCACAAATTAAATGGGGTATGTCAGCAACTTATGGAAAGTAAGCTATGTATATTCAAAGTGCAAAGTCTGCTGTTGTATAACAGCTATAAAAATATCTAAAACAATAAAAAATAAATCACATAATTTTTTTCTGAGCAATACAACACTAAACAATTAAATAACGTGTTCTGAAATATAACAGGAATGTGTCACTGCGTCTACTAAACCAATCAATGTTGTTATACAGATAACAAATGTGTGCTTATTTATTTGAAACAACAAACATGGTAGTATTAGTAACAGTACTAATTATAATTCAATTCAATTCACCTTTATTTGTATAGCGCTTATACAATGTAGATTGTGTCAAAGCAGCTTCACATAAAAGGTCACAGTAAATAGGAACAGTGTAGTTCAGTTTGTAGTGTTTAAGTTCAGTTCAGTTTAGCTTAAACTGATAATAGTATTATAATAGTAACGTTAATAGTCTATCGGTCTCTCATGCGCATTTGGTCTCTCTCGCTTGCACACTTGGTCTCTCTCACGCGCACCTGGTCTCTCTGCTTTCGCTTTTGTCCAGTCTGGCGCCTCATACATGATACGCGTCTTCTTTACGATTGTTGGCTGGCATCCACCAATCCCACAACGTGTCGCCGCTGTAAACAGGAAGATGTGGGCTAGACTGCAGCCAAAATTAATTAATTTACCAAGTAATGGACAAACGGTAACGGAGGTAATATATTTAAAAAGTAATACGCTACAGTATTAGTTACTGTCAAAAGTAATGCACTGCTTATGTCTCATCACAAAGCGGCAAACAAAACAGACATTTAGCTTACAATTCTTGCACAACCTACAGTTTTCTCTGTTATCTGTTATTATTTTAGTAGTACCCAATTTAAACGTGAGATTTTCAAAACCAGATCTAAATTTAGCGGGAAAGGTTGGGTTTAGGGTTTTATAATCCTGAACGATTGTAACATGTCAGACTGCACGAACATGGCTTCCATGTTACACTGTAAGATTTCAGCTGTCATAATGTCAGACTGAACGTTAATGAAGACGCGCCAAACACTGAAGAAAACTCCCTCGGAGTTTGACGTCATCCACCCGAGACACTTTCACTATCCCGCATTCTGAAGTGACTCCTCACAGCAAACATAAACCAGGAAGAACAAAACTGTTTTGACATTTCCCCGTGGTCATTTGAATTGTCACACAGATTGCGTCATCAGATTCGCCGCTCCTATTGGTTTTTGGAATGACGCTCATTGCAGCTGTTGTCACACCGCAGTGTCTGAAATATTCTGACACTGCTAGAACTTCATCTGAGGGAAAATTTGATCACAACGAACTGTGAACATGTCAAACCAACGATCAAAGATCACTGACTTTAGCCTAGGATTTCAGGGATATTTTAGAATTTCCCAAATTCGTCTCAGATGACCAAGTCGTTGCTGAAATCTCACAGTGTGAGCAGGGCTTTAGTTTTTAAAATGGCATTTTAAAACGAAAACAATCCACGTCCACACTGGTGTTTCATCTAGCGTTTCTGAAAGCCCTCCTTCCACACTATACCGCTGAAAACGCACATCACATGACCACACACACACACACACACACACACACACACACACACACACACACACACACACACACACACACACACACACACAAACACTTTGTCATGCGCTGCAGCGTCTGCACTCCAGCAGTCTGCGGGTGCTTTGAGCACAAAACCCTAGAGAGCAGTGCATGTCGGACAGTTTATCAAGGATGTACCGCTGGATGGAGTCTCACTGTAGTTGTTGAACGTGATATTTAACTAGATATTAAAGTTTGAGGACAAACTTTATGGTGGCTTGAAAAGCCGAGTCTGAATTAGCATGTTACTAGCATGAATTAGCAAGTAACTAGCATGATTCTAACATAAATTAGCATGTAACTAGCATGATTCTAGCATGAATTAGCAAGTAACTAGCATGTTTCTAGCATGAATTAGCATGATTCTAGCATGAATTAGCATGTTACTAGCATGTTTCTAGCATGAGTTAGCATGTTACTAGCATGTTTCTAGCATGAATTAGCATGTTACTAGCATGATTCTAGCATGAATTAGCATGTTACTAGCATGTTTCTAGCATGAATTAGCATGTTACTAGCATGTTTCTAGCATGAATTAGCATGTTTCTAGCATGAATTAGCATGTTATTAGCATGATTCTAGCATGAATTAGCATGTTACTAGCATGATTCTAGCATGAATTAGCATGTTACTAGCATGTTTCTAGCATGAATTAGCATGATTCTAGCATGAATTAGCATGTTACTAGCATGATTCTAGCATGAATTAGCATGTTATTAGCATGATTCTAGCATGAATTAGCATGTTACTAGCATGATTCTAGCATGAATTAGCATGTTACTAGCATGATTCTAGCATGAATTAGCATGTTACTAGCATGATTCTAGCATGGATTAGCATGTAACTAGCATGATTCTAGCATGAATTAGCATGTTACTAGCATGTTTCTAGCATGAATTAGCATGTTATTAGCATGATTCTAGCATGAATTAGCATGTTACTAGCATGATTCTACCATGAATTAACATGTTACTAGCATGTTTCTAGCATGAATTAGCATGTTACTAGCATGATTCTAGCATGAATTAGCATGTTACTAGCATGTTTCTAGCATGAATTAGCATGTTACTAGCATGATTCTAGCATGAATTAGCATGTTACTAGCATGATTCTAGCATGAATTAGCATGTTATTAGCATGATTCTAGCATGAATTAGCATGTTACTAGCATGATTCTAGCATGAATTAGCATGTTACTAGCATGATTCTAGCATGAATTAGCATGTTACTAGCATGATTCTAGCATGGATTAGCATGTAACTAGCATGATTCTAGCATGAATTAGCATGTTACTAGCATGTTTCTAGCATGAATTAGCATGTTATTAGCATGATTCTAGCATGAATTAGCATGTTACTAGCATGATTCTACCATGAATTAACATGTTACTAGCATGTTTCTAGCATGAATTAGCATGTTACTAGCATGATTCTAGCATGAATTAGCATGTTACTAGCATGATTCTAGCATGAATTAGCATGTTACTAGCATGATTCTAGCATGAATTAGCATGTTACTAGCATGATTCTAGCATGGATTAGCATGTTACTAGCATGATTCTAGCATGAATTAGCATGTTACTAGCATGTTTCTAGCATGAATTAGCATGTTACTAGCATGTTTCTAGCATGTTACTAGCATGTTTCTAGCATGAATTAGCATGTTACTAGCATGTTTCTAGCATGAATTAGCATGTTGTTAGCATGATTCTAGCATGAATTAGCATGTTTCTAGCATGAATTAGCATGTAACTAGCATGACTCTAGCATTAATTAGCATGTAACTAGCATGTTACTAGCATGATTCTAGCATGAATCAGCTTGTTTCTAGCATGAATTAGCATGTTGTTAGCATGATTCTAGCATGAATTAGCATGTTACTAGCATGACTAGCATGTCACTATCGTGTTGCTAGCACCTTTCTAGCAAGATTAGCATGTCAGAAGGATGTTAAAACTGTTAGCGTGTGTTAGAATAGCTAGTCACAGTCTCTGGGACAGTTGCTAGGGTGCTGAAATTGGTTTCTAGGGAGTGGCTAGTAAGTTTAAAGGTAATCAGTGATTGGCTGCTGGCTAGACTGAGTTGAATGAGGCCAGACTCTAGTCTGTAGGACAGTCTGATGCAGAGTTATGAGCTCACAAAGGTTGATCCAATGTTAAGTAAATGGGAGTCTTTTACAATGGAAGTCTATGGGACAGTTGTTAGGGTGCTGTAAGTGGTTGCTAGGGAGTGGCTAGTAAGTTAAAAAGTCATCAGTTATTGGCTGCTGGCTAGACTGAGTTAAATGAGTCCAGTTAGAAGTCTGTAGGACAGTCTGATGCAGAGTTATGAGCTCACAAAGTTTGACCCAATGTTAAGTCAATGGGACTTTTGGGATTTTTCTGGGTCGTTTTTCGGAAAACCCAAGGTCGGATCAGTTAGAAAAGATATAGCAACCCGAGTCAGACCAGTTTGAAGGTTTGACGAAAGTTTGAAGTATGTAGCTTGAAAGGCCTAGGAGGAGATACACTTAGAAATTAGTCTCAGAAGAAGAAGAAGAAGAATAATAATAAGTTTAAGATAGATAACAATATGCTGGCTTTTCAAGCCACCATAATTAAACTTGTCTCTATCTAACGACTCTTCTGTCTTTTGAATCTATCAGGTAATGTGTCACAGCGTCAGTGACATTGTACTTAGTAATTTTAGTGAAAATCTCAGATACTGTTGGTTGGTTGCTGTTGGTTGTGCACCTTTTTTACCAACCAAGTTTGTCGACGCCATTATAACGACACAGATCACTCTGCCTATTCATGCCAGAGTCTAATGTAGAAAGTGATTGACAGGTGGTAATTTCTGTGTAACTTATCTTTACTTATTTATGATTTGGTTATGGGTCCAAATCATAAAAAATGGGACCATGCGTGTCAGGTAGTTGAAACAGTAATGAATTCGTTATGAATTAATGAATTATTCATAAATAATTACTTCACCGCCTACAATAACGATACCATCGTCCATTGCGATGTTTTACATTAGACATCGTACGATGCCAAATTGCTCGACATCGCCCAAGCCTAGTCGGGAAATTATTCGGGTTGTGCGGGTGAACAAAGGCTGAATATACAGCAGGAGCCGTCGGGTGCGGAATAAAACCTCACAAGAGCAGGACTAAAAAAACAGTCCCGGTCAGACCTCTACTATTCAGCTGGCATTAGATGTTATATTACTAACAGTGGCATATGAGAAGTTTGATACATCAGAAAAAAGTCAAATAGGCCCTTTTCGAAATTTCTGATAATAAATCACACAAGGTGACTGATTTTGCAGGTTAATTAAGTAGCTGAAGCTATCCTTTTTTAATAATTTTTAGCACCCCCTCTAAAGTGTTAAGCCCCCCTTTAGCACCCCCAGTAAAAAAAACAAACTCCTGTACAAATAAACTTAAATCGACTATCGCAATATATCAAAATTACAGAAAAACGAAATATAGCAAAGTCTTTCTAATATCATGCAGTCCAAGTAAACAGCATTATTATCATCAGGATTTGAGTCTGAAGTGAAGACCTGCTAAAACAGTGTGATTTAGAGTAAAGCGGCACCTTCGAGACTTCTGGGCAACGGATTAGAGTTGTTATTGTGCTGTGGACGCAGCCAGATCCAGCACACTCCAGCGGGGAAGAGCATCCCCAGAACTCCGGCTTAATGGGCCGTACTGTACACCACCTCGCTGTGAAGTGGGATTTGGGGGTCAGCATGTGGAAAAACCCGCCGTAAATCAATAGCATCTGAAACAGCCAGGAGGGCTCGCAGGCAGCGCTGCGCTCTTACGAAGTCTGAAGATGAGACTTTATTCAAAAATAATAGCCAGTCTGTTTACTGCGCCACGAGATGGATTACATGGCACTGAAATAAATACTTCCAGATGCGGCTCAACAGAAATTATACCGAAGAAGAGGGGGGAGAAAGAAAAAAAAAGAGTCCATAAATCTAGAGAGAGAAACAGCAAAGCGTTTTCTGGCAGCAAGCGCTCAGCTTCATGCTTCTAATGGCATAGTATTTTCATATCAATGCTTCAACAAATAAGAAGAGATCACCGCCGCTGCCAACTTTTCTGGCGTAAAATAAAAACAAATACAGTTCCTTTGTGTTCAAGAGTCCAAATCCAGGAAGTTGGACTCTAGTGCTGTTCTTTCTCCGATAAACTTATTTCAAACACAAATATTACGCTTCGCTTCAAATGGCGCCAGTGCTTTGTGCGCTGGGAGGTTTGAATATCATTTCGATAAAATATTGCCTCTTTGGAAGACTACCGTATGTCGTTTCCCCATTCCTACTGACCCACTTCTGTGCGTCGCTGCCAGTCCCACCGTCGACTTGACATCCAAGAAGCAATTTCATGGAGTAATAACAAGCTATTCAAACCACGGGGAAGAATGTCTCTGCTTGTAAATGTGTAATTGTCAGGGAAGGTTTTCAATGGCTCTGTAGATACCGAGCTCAGGAACTGGCGTCTGATGCCAATACGAGGGATGCAACTGGAATTCAGGGATGTAAAAGCTGGTCCAGTGGGCCATTTATAGCGCAGTGTTTATGAGGCATTGAAAAGGGCACAGAAACAGAGGCTTTTGTGGATGTCAGCAGCCCGGTACAAGAACCTCCATCCTCCGAGCAATAAACAACAGAGGAGACGCATCACTCCCTCACTTGTTGTCTTTGGCACACAGCCTTACGTAAAATGAGACTGGGAAAAAGCGCAAGTAAGGTACAAAATATTGCCGTCACAGCAACTTTGTAACATGCGTGAGAGCCAACGGAATTTAAACAGATCTAGCAGAGATGAACATAACTCTTTGAGACACTTGATAGAGGTGTTGAAGTAAGATTGACTATTTACATCACTAGAGCAGCTTAACAAGCGCACAGCAACCACTTAGAAGCCGCTAAGAAATGCACAATAAGAACGTAGCCCTAAAAATCTCCTAAGAAACACACAATAATTTGGTCAAAAGGTTTTGTATGTACAACCTAGTCTTGTCTTTTTTTATTACAGTTATTTCTTTCATTTACTAATGGATTCACTTCATACAATTTGTTTGTTTTCACATTTAGACAATGTTAAAATCTAACTGGACTGAATTTTCAAGAAATGCTAATCAATGAAAATGACTGATTGGTGAATATTTGATATTATTTTTACACTAAGTACATGATGTAATGACAGAAGAGTCCAGCTTTTAACAGGAAAATTATCAAAACTCTTTGGCCATTTTTAAGTGACATGCTAATGGTCTAATCTGATTCAATGATCTATGCTAAGCTAATCTAAGTTAAAAGCGCTCCTGCCGGACCCAGAGATTAGCTGAATCACTAAAAAAAATGTAGATAATGTAAAATCTCAATCTGTACTGCATTTTCAACAAAAGCAAATGCAGATTTGTGAAAATGAGTGACTGGCAGGTGAATATCTGATATTATTTTTGCACAAAAAAAAAACTAAAATGCTGGATTTGTGACATTTACACTACATGTACTTTTGAGACTACAACTTCTCCTTGCTAGCCTCGCATTAGCAGGTCAAATGAAGCTTCAGAAATGTCTTTCATTTACTAATCAGAATCAGAAAGAGCTTTATTGCCAGGTATGTTCACACATACGAGGAATTTGTTTTCGTGACAGAGCTTCTACAGTGCAACAGGATATTAGAGACAGGACAAAAAACAGATAATAAATATATATTTTTAAAAATAGAAGTAGTGAGTGCAAATATACAAATTGACAAGTGTATGTACAGCTATATTACTATATACAATGTTATATGTGCAGCTGTTATGTGCAAATTGGCATGTAAAGTGTGTTGTTAAATAAGTGTATATGCGTATAAAAGTGTATAGCAAGTAGTGATGTTGGTTTCACAATTATTATCATCAAGTGTTCCTGAGATGGATTGCCTAATGGATTCTCTTCATACAATTGTTGTTTTTACAACAAGACAATTCTAAAATCTCAACCTGTACTGCATTTTCAACAAACGTAAAAGAAAATCTGTGACAAAAAAATTATCTAAACTCATTTTTGAGTGACATGCTAATAGTCTAATCTGATTCAATGATATATGCTAAGCTAAGCTAAAAGCGCTCCTGCCAGACCCAGAGATCAGCTGAATGGATTAAAAAATGTAGATAATGTAAAATTATAGTAGTTAAGGTCTTAAACTGTACTGCATTTTCAACAAAAGCAAATGGTAATCTGTGAAAATGAGTGACTGACAGGTAAATATCAGATATTAACTTTGAACAAAGCGCACAATGGGATTCTAAAATGCACAATCTGTACTGGATTTTCATCGAATGTCAATGCAAATCTGTGAAAATGACTGACAGGTGAATATCAGATATTAGCTTTGCACAAGAAATATATTGCTGGATGTGTGACATTTACACTGCATGCAGTTTTTAACACTACAAACTTCTCCTTGCTAGTCTCATATTAGCAGGTCAAATTAAGCTTCAGAAATGTCTTTCATTTACTAATGGATTCTTTTCATACAATTGTTGTTTTTACAATAAGACAATGTTAAAATCTCAACCTTTACTGCATTTTTTAAAATTGTACACACTAATATATATATATATATATATATATATATATATATATATATATATATATATATATATATATATATATATATATATATATATATATATATATATTGTTATTATTATTTTTATTTAAAATATATATACATATTAGTGCTGCCAATCAATTAAAACTATTAACTAATTAATCACACTTTTTTTTTGCAACTAATCCCGATTAATCACAATTAAATGACTGAAACTTGTTTGGCTATTTAAATGTAAAATTTATGTAAATTCAAGACAAATAAAACTATTTCAATTCAAAATATGATTGTTTATCAGAATTTTTGCCTAACTTGTAACAGATTTCTTCATGTAAACAACATACATGAAGAAATAAACCATCAAGATCCTCAAACGGTTGGCTTGAAAACCGTATTTATTACAGAAATAAAACACAGGCATGTTAGTGCCATTTGAATTTCAAAACAATGCCAATAAAAAACAAAAATGATTTCCATGTTGGATTCTAAGTGGACTGCTAAAAATTCCAAAATACAGGCATTTCCGCATTTCCATTTGACATGCGGTATCAAATTCCATTAAAGGACTTCAAAATCCTTTCTTGGTCTTATCCATATTTCTTTGCACGTTGAACACACGTTGGCCACAACAGGAAACAAAAAAACTGCAACTGCGTTAATTGCGTTAATTTTTTTACGCGTTAAATATTTCAAATTAATTGCATGCGTTAACGCGCTAATTTTGTATGTATGTATATGTATATATATCTATTGGATATATAGATATCAAAACTCTTAGGTCGTTTTTAAGTGACATGCTAATGGTCTAATCTGAATCAATGATCTATGCTAAGAAAAATGATCTATGCTAGAATGATCTATGCCAGAAGTGCTCTAGCTAGACCCAGAGATCAGCTGAATGCAAGCAAAAATGTAGATTATGTAAAAGTCTAGTACTTGAAATCTCAATCAGAACTGCATTTTCCACAAAAGCAAATGGTAATCTGTGTAAATGAGGTAAGTTACATATATGACAGGTAAATATAAGATATTAACTTTTTTTTTTTTTTTTTTAGAATATACAAAAGGTACACAATTTGAGATAATGCAAATACAAAGAAAATGAAACAATAACAAAAATACAAACAACAACAACAATACAATCAAGTACCGGCAGGTGCGTGTGTGTGTGTGCATGTAAAGGTAACTTGGTAAACAGGTCAGAGTACATACAAAAGGAACAATAACAGTCACTAAATGAAGCAAGTAACTTATATAAGGAGTGACAACAATGCTAGTGATATAATGATAGTAATAATGACAGTAAACAAGCAAGAAAGGACAACAGTAATAATCATTAACAACAACCACTACAATAATAAAAATAATAATAATAAAAATAAATCCCAAGTACTACACCAACTACTACTACAGAGAGATTCTACTGCTACAACTATTACTACTGCTACTACAGCCACAACCACTACTACTCCTACAATGTGTACCACTACTGAACCTATTACAACGACTACTACCACTGATACTACTACATCTACTACTGATTCTACTACAGGAATGACTGCTACTACAACATCTACATCAACAACGTCTACTGCTTCTGATACTACTACACAGACAACGACAACTACTACTACTACACATCCACTACTTCTGGTACCACTATACCAACGACATCTACTACTACAGATACTACTTCAAGAACCCAAACTACAACTTCAACCACTACTACTACTACTACTATGACTACTACTACAACTACAGCAACCTGAATAATGACAATGGTAGAAATACTTGTAATAATGATAATGAGGAGATAACAGGACAAGTCAGGACAGTACTAATAATAATGATAACAAAAGTAGAAGTAATAATATTGATGATAATATTGAGGAGGTAAGGGGGGGTTGGGAAAGTTAAGATATTAACTTTGAACTAAGTGCACAATGTAACTACAGAAGAGTCAAACGTTTTTTAACAGGAAAATTATCAAAACTTTTTCGTAATTTTTAAGTGACATGCTAATGGTCTAATCCGATTCAATGATCTATGCTAAGCTAAGCTAAAAGCGCTCCTGCTAGACCCAGAGACCAGCTGAATGGATTCAAAAATGTAGATAATGTAAAATTATAGTAGTCTCAATCTCAATCTATACTGCATTTTCCATCAATGTAAATGCAAATTAGTGAAAATGACTGACAGGTGAATCTCAGATCAGATCTTTGCACCAAAAAGAATACTGCTGGATTTGTGACATTTACACTGCATGTAGTTTTTGACATAGAAACTTTCTAGCCTCGCATTAGCAGGTCAGATTAAGCTCCAGAAAGGGTTGTTTTCGCCAAGCGTCTGCAAAACTGGCAGAAACGAACACAAAAGGAAAAACAATTCCATCAGATGAGCCGGTTTTCCACAACAGCAGACTCTGGAATCGAATAAAAGCACACTTCTTTACTTCTTCTTGGCCGGTGACTTGCTGTCCTTGTGGACGGGGGAGGTAATTGTGTTGCCCTGTGCGTGAGTGTAATCTAATGGTCTCCCAATGACTGGAGGTCTTGCGTTACCCTCTTAATTCGATTTCAAAGTTAATAATCTCACAATGACTTGATTTCGGGAATTCGAGGCCGATAAAAGCCTCCAACGGCAGTCACTGGGGCAGACGTTTAAATTGCATAATGCTGTACATCCACAATGGGGAAACTTGAGTGAAAGCGAACCCGTTTGCAGATTGGCGATTTCTCTTCGTTTCAGTCTGGAGGAGGGTTGAGAATCTCACATGCATTTGTTAAAGTTAAAGGAACTCCCCACTCTCCACAGGCTCATTTTCAACTCTCCTAGAGGTAAACAGGTGAGTTTTACTATTTCTGAATCCATTCAGATGATCTCTGGGTCTGGCCGGGGAGCACTTTTAGCTTAGCTTAGCTTAGCATACAGTCCTTGACCAAAGTCTTGTCGTTTGTGTACAAATTGACCTGAAGTGCCACTGAAAAATATTTCTAATCAAGATTTTTTTTACAAGAAATGGCTCATTTCAATCCCAACAGCTTTTGTAATAATGTTGAGTGCATAATAATATTCCCAGCTTGGTAAAGCCCATTGAGCAAATTTTTGCAAAGAAATGTGTTGTTGGCTTGTCATATGAGCTTCACCTGTGACTAATAATGGATCAATTAGGTCTCAGGTGTGTATAAAAAGAAGCCCAGTGCACTAGACCTTCACATCAACTTTAACTAGTCCTCTAAAAACATGTCTAAGATTCACCTTAAGACTAAAGTGTTGATTATCAGGCTGAAGACCAGATCTACTGCTGATGCGGCAGACACCTTCAATGCATCTCAGCGTCAAGTACAGAGGATAAAAAAAGATTTGAAGAGACTGGAGATGTTTTTCACAAGCCTAGGTCAGGCAGACACCGCAAGGCAATTGCTCGAGAGGACTGTTTGTTGGCTCGAAAACCCAAAGCCAGCCCATTTTCCAGTGAAGCAGAGCTCCACGAGACCTGGTAACCTGAAGTCCCTGTGTCAATCAGAGCAGTTTGTCGGATTCTGTCTCAAAATGGCTTCAATGGCCAAATCAGTGCCCAGAAGTCAGCTCTAAACAAAAGACAACTAAAAAAACGTGTGGCATTTGCTAAGGCCCACAGCCTGCTAAAAGGAGTGGCGCTGGAAAAGTGGCAGAAGGCGAATTTTTGCAGATGAATCTTCTGATGGATTACACCACAGTCGCCGCAAATATTGGAGAAGATGCACAATATTGTTTACAATCTTGATCCGAGATTTAGCCAGAAAACAGTCAAGTTTGGTGGTGAAAAAATCATGGTCTGGGGTTACATCCAGTATGGGAGTGTGCGAGAGATCTGCAGGGTGGAAGGCAACATCAATGGTCTAAAATACCAAGAAATCTTAGCTACCTTTTATATTCCCAGCCATAAAAGAGACCAAATTCTACAGCAAGATGGAGCTCCATCGCATACTTCCATCTCCACATCAAAGTTCCTCAAGGAGAAGAAGATCAAGATGCTCCAGGATTGGCGTAATAATCAAGAACCTTTACTGCTGAATCACGGCTCCAGCAGGTGTACTGATACTACAAAGTGCCTGAAAATAGTCCCCAGATAACTTCTAACATGACCAACTGCTTGCACATGTGCTGGTCGCGCTCCGTAACATCATTGCATATCAGCCTAGGAAATAGGAACTTTTCATTTTCCAGTAGTCTTAGTACACAAAGTAACTGCAGAACAGTCAAGCTTTAAACAGAAAAATCATTGAAACTCTTTGATCATTTTTAAAACAACATGCTAATGGTCTAATCTGATTCAATACTCTATGCTAAGCTAAGCTAAAAGGGCTGCCGTCATACACAGAGACTAGCTGAATGCCTTAAAAAATGGTAAAATTCACCTGCTTAACTCCAAGTTAGGGCTGCACAATATATCCTCTTAAGGCTCAAGGTGTTTTTACATGCATATTTTATATCTCTTTGCTATTTGGGCTTATTAGAACCTAATTAGAATAAAAATCTAAGTATCATCTTTTGATATGATGTTCTTTTAGAGAAAAATCATGTCTATATATGTGGACTCGTGGTCCGAATTTACATAAAACACTTTTTTTCCTGAATTTTCTTTAATGCATATTTAACAGAATTTTTTTAACTTGCTTTAACTATCAGAGAGTAAAAATTTTGGACAGTTAAAAATAGTGTTTGGGACATTTCATATGCTGCATGCAAGTATTTTAAATAGCCACTTAAGAGCTAAAATGTGCTGTGCGTGTATGTGAACACTTAAGCCTTAGGAGGTTATCGTAAAATTATCGTTATCGTAAAATAGGAAATGCAATATACGTATCGTAGAGATTTATTTTATGCATTGGTTGTTTACCTAAATTTGGCACAGATCAAATATGGCCAACGCAGAGTTGAAGTCAGAAATATTAGGCCCTCTTTGAATTTTTTTTTCTTTTTTAAATATTTCCCAAATGATGTTTAACAGAGCAAGGAAATTTTCACAGAATGTCTGATAATATTTTTTCTTCTGGAGAAAGTCTTATTTGTTTTCATTTCGGCTAAAATAAAAGCCGTTTTAAATTTTTTATCAACGATTTTAAGGTCAAAATTATTAGCCCCTTTAAGCTCATTTTTTTGACTGTGTACAGAACAAAACATCCTTATACAATAACTTGCCTAATTACCCTAACCTGCCTAGTTAACCTAATTAAGCCTTTAAATGTCACTTTAAACTGTTTAGAAGTGTCTTGAAAAATATCTAGTCTAATATTATTTACTGTCATCATGGCAAAGATAAAATAAATCAGTTATAAGAGATGAGTTATTAAAACTATTATGAATAGAAATGTGTTGAAAGAATCTGCTCTCCGTTAAACAGAAATTGGGGGGGAATAAACAGGGGGGCTAATAATTCTGACTTCAACCGTTTGAGCAAGCAGAAAAAAAAAATCACATTGATTCAGATTTACTGAGATCAGATTCGGGCCTTGTTTATATGAGGAAAATTATCCGAATGAATGAATGAATTGGATACGTGCCCTCATGTCTGCAGTGTAAGCAGGGAGATCAGATTTTCACCTGTCAATGCGAGTCACACTTCATTAAAAACTGTAGTGAATGCTTTCGCTGCGACCTGTAGTTAAATTTTTGAAAGGTGCGCGTCAGCGACGGCCATGGTGATGGCTATGCGTCCACACGTAGGCTGCGCCAGAGCATACACATGCGCTTGACACAGAAGTATAAATCAGCCTTAAGCTGAAGGAAAATGACTGAATGAACGCATGTGAGATTCTCAACACTAAAACAAGCCTATCTTCAAAAAAAAAAAATTCTCTAATAGTTCGACTGCTGCCAAGCTCTGGAACGAAACCACACCAATAAACGTGCCAACAGATAACTGTACACACTAATGAGACATTGCCTCACATCTGTCAGCAACCCCATTTAATCTCCCCCTTCTAAACAACACTTTAATTCTACCTATAGGTATATAAAAAAAAGCCAGGAGAGAAATTGCTTATTGCCGCAATTAATCAGGAGTTCAACTGGCTCCAGTCGCAATAAAACATAGCCAATTACATGATAACTGGCTTCTGAGGGCACTCGCTCAGTCACTCGTCTAATTATTCCTCTGCCATACCCAGTAAGCATTGAGATTTACTCATCAAAGGCCAATGCAAGTGGCACTAGAGAACATCTGGAAGTCTTCATTCACCATCAAAACCACATAACACCTGTTTTATATATTAAACAATGCACTGTTTCCACAATGCCTTGTGTTTCTTCCATTGAAAAGTCCCTATATAGGCACATTTGTCCTGTGTTGCTTGGTGACTATTAAACTGGAGTGTTTTTAAAGTTCATTTACAGTAGGGTTGCATGATATATCGGAAATATATTGTGATGATAGTGTGTGTAATATCTGTAGGTGTGATAAATTACATTTATTTTATGTGCTGCCTACATCGGTGGTAATCTTAATTTGACCAATCAGATGGTTACTGTATTTATGCGCACCCCACCAATAGGCAGACCCACATGGAAATTAACTGATTGTTTAGCTCCTCATTCAGTCAATTTATTAACTAAATATGTGTACATATATATTTATTCAATGGTTATATTAATTTCAGTGATATTATTGACTAATATGCAAATGTTTATATGATTTGTTTACAATACAGTCTGTAAATTAATATTAAAGTAATGTTTTCTGTTTTTTATTAAATATAATATATGAGAAACTCGCTTAATTTATCAAATACGTAGATCTAAGTAGATCTGCATTGTAAACCAAATTCAGTTCAGTTATTATACTCCCAAAATCAATCCACAAAAATCTGCAGATCTTTAAAAATAAATATTAATATTATTAAAATTCTTTAAAAACTTTATAATACTGAATTATATTTTATTAGATAAAAATATCTAATATTGACATAAATATTGATGTGTTTCACACCTGAGCAGACAAAGACACTCCCACTTGGGTCTATACCATGGGGAATGTGACTGTTATGACACAGTAAGAAAGAAGTATATACTTTTTAATAATAATAATAATAATAATAATAATAATAATAATAATAATAATAATAATAATAATAAAAACAACAACAATAATAAAATATAATAAAAATAATAATCAGAAAATATAATATAATAACAATAATATTAATATTAATAACAGCAACCACAACAATAATAATAACAGTAACAATATTAACAATAACAATAACAACAATAATAATAATAATAAAATATAAAAATATTAGTAATAATAATAATAATAATAATAATAATAATAATAATAATAACAACAACAATAATAAAATATAATATTAATAATCATAATAATAATCATCATCGTCAGAAAATATAATAATAATAACAATAACATTAATAAAACAACGATAATAATAATAATAATAATAATAATAATAATAATAATAATAAAACAACAATAATAAAATATAATAAAACTAATAATCAGAAAATATAATTTAATAACAATATTAGTATTAATAACAACAACAATAATAATAACAATAACAATATTAACAATAACAACAACAACAATAATAATAATAATAATAATAAAATATAAAAATAATAGTAATAATAATAATAATAATAACAACAATAAAATATAATAATAATCATCATAATAATAATCATCATCATCAGAAAATATAATAACAATAATAACAATAACATTAATAAAACAACGATAATAATAATAATAATAATAATAATAATAATAATAATAATAATAATAATAATAATAATAATAATAACAAAAATAATCATTATTATTATTTTGCTATTATGATTTTATTTTTTATTTAATGTTTCAGTTGTTTATATTATTTAGTATTCTAGCATTTATTTATATTTTGATTCGGCTTTCATTTTTTTATTTTCAGTTTTGAAGTTAAATTTATTATTTTATTTATATATATATATATATATATATATATATATATATATATATATATATATATATTATTTTGTTTTATTTTTTTTATAACTTTGAATTTATATATATATAGTATATATATATATATATATATATATATATATATATATATATATATATATATATATATATATATATATATATATATATATATATATATTATATATTATATATTATATATTATATAGAAGTCTTATTTGTTTTATTTCAGCTAGAAAAAAAGCAGTTTTAAATTTTTTAAAGACCATTTTAAGGTCAAACTTATTAGCCCCTTCAAGCTAATTCTTTTTTCAATAGTGTACAGAACAAACCATCGTTATACAGTTGCCTAATTGCCCTAACCTGCCTAGTTAACCTAATTAACCCTTTAAATGTCACTTTAAGTGGTATAGAAGTGTCTTGAAAAATATCTAGTCAAATATTATTTACTGTCATCATGACAAAGATAAAATAAATCAGTTATTAGAAATGAGCTATTAAAACTATTATGTTTAGAAATGTGTTGAAGAAATCTTCTCTCCGTTAAACAGAAATTGGGGAAAAAAATAAACAGGGGGGCTAATAATTCAGGGGAGCTAATAATTCTGACTTCAACTGTATTTATATATATATATATATATATATATATATATATATAAAATATATCGTTTTTGTCATTTTTGTTTTAATTTGAGGATGAGAAATAATAATCAACACAACCCCCAAAACTCACTGTCTGCACACTATAGCCTTGCCAGAAAACATCGCTCACTCTCACTATCTCTCACAGGATAAAAATATCTTCAAGGACAAATCCCTTTCAGGATGCCACCTGTTTATTTCTCACCCCTTGGCTTAAAGGTCTCAGATCTTAAAGAACAAAAAGCACTCGCTACAGCTTTCAGGACATTTCACTCATGACAAAATACTGTTACTACAAAGTAATAAGCAATACACAATAGCACTTTCTGAACACTTTACTCATCAGAACTTAATGTGAATCATTATATCTGCAGTATAATGCAGGTGTAATAACTTGCAATAATAGACACTACTGTATATGCCAATGTGCAATTCTAGTCCAGTCACTAAATCACTGAATCATATACAGCTGCTGCCATATTAAAATAAATAAGTATATATGTTAGATATATTAAAGTGAATCAGGGCAGCATGGTGGCTCAGTGGTTAGCACTGTTGCCTCACAGCAAGAAGGTCGCTGGTTCAAGCCCCTTCAAGGTCGGTTGGCGTTTCTGAGTTTGCATGTTCTCCCCGTGTTTCCTTCTAGGTGCTCCTGTTTCCCCCACAGTCCAAACACGTGTTAAAGGTGAATTGGATGAACTAAATTGGCCATAGTGTATGAGTGTGTGTGAATGAGTGTGTATGGGTGTTTCCTAGTAATGGATTGCAGCTGGAAGGGCATCCGCTGCATATATGCTGGAACAGTTGGTGGTTCATTCTGCTGTGATGACCCCTGATAAATAAGAGACTAAGCTGAAGGAAAGTGAATGAATTTTAAAGTGCAATTTAAAGTCTTAACTGGGTTAATTAGGCAAGTTAGAGTAATTAGGCAAGTCATTGTATAACAGTGGCTTGTTTTGTAGACAATCGAAAAGAAGTGTAGCTTAAGGGGGCTAATAATATAAATAAAAACTAAATAAACAAATAAAAACTGCTTTTATTCTAGCCAAAATAAAACAAATAAAAAATATAAATAAAAATAAAATGAAAAATGTGAAATAAATGTTAGTTGTGTTTCTTACAAGTCTGATTTTAATCTATTGTGGGAAGCTAAAACTTATGGGGGGAAAATAAATATCTCAAACCTGACTGACACTTAAAGAGCCCATATTATGGGTTTTTGAAAATGCCCTTACATGTAGTGTGTAACACAGCTCTAAGTGAAGTGAAATATCCCGCTAAGGCTTAAATCTGTAAGTGTACAGTGTTTAAAACTATTGATTCATCTATAAAAGAGTTGACTCATAGTGCTTCAAACGAGTCGTCTTGATAACGAGTCATTAGGTGTTTCGTGATGACGCGGCTACGAAACACAAGTAGTTGCACGCGCAAACCCAGGAGATTTGAAACCTGCGGCCCCGCCCACTAACAGAAAAAAAGTCACACACACACACAGATTGGGGGGGGGGGGGGGATTGGGGGTTGTAATCGCGGATGTAACTGAGGACGCGGAGGGTGAGGGAGGTGTCGCCGCCGCGCCGTCTCTATTCTGGACGCGACGGCCCTGTGTGTGTGTGTGTGTGTGTGTGTGTGTGTGTGTGTGTGTGTGTGTGAAAAGCAAGTAGACTGCTAGGAGATCTCCTCGCCAGTTCTTGGACTTTTTGCTTGATAAAATAGTTTGTCGTCAGTATTTTCTAGTCCATCGTCTGTGTTTACATTCACCCACTGGCAGCCAAAATCCACTATGAAGCGTGTATGCACTGTGACTACTTTTATATTGTTGATTAGCTGCTGGGCATTTCACACTGTCTCGCCCTGAAGCCTGTCAGTGTCGTCGACCAATCGCAGCAAGCTGTCATCGCTCCAATCAGCGCAAATTAGCTTCGCACTGAGGAGGGGTTGGGAACAAATGAATCGCTGAACGATTCATATGGGAGTCGCTGGGATAATTAGGTAAAAATAAATGCAGATTATAAGACCATCAAAGTGTTGTTTGACCTTGCATGCATATTAGACTGTTGTTGGAGACCCTTACAACCTAAATATGACCCTATTTCATGTATAATATGGCTCTTTAAATTAACGACATTGTGCATGTCTACTATACATTAAACAAGACCAAAATAGAAGGAAAAAAAATATGAAGTTCTTTTCAGTTCTGAAGTATTTAAGTTTTATTTGAACTATTGTTTTGTCCCATTTCCACTAAGTGGTTCGGTATGCTTTTATGGTCGTTTCCTCTGTCAAAAGGTACCTAAAAGTGAACTGTACCGTACCACTTTTTGGGTACCCTTTGCAAAGGGTCCCTAGCACGGCAAAGGGTTCCAAAAGGTGGAGCTAGACGCGCAGCTGAATGCTATTGGTTTACAGAGATACGTCACTCGCTCATGCAACTAGCCAGAATGAAATCAAAGGAACCGCCATGTTTTAAATACACAGCCAAGACATTACACTGTAATAATATATACATATAATAATAAGCCATGGTCGACACGAGCTCAAACAAACCTTGTTGTCGTCTTGATGAACAGCCATAGGGCAAAGAAGAAGAGCAGATTCTATCCTGTGCCTCGTAGTTTTTTACAAGCCCGTCTAAAACGTGAGCGGTTTCGCTTTTTTTACTTGCGAGCGCATCTATATTTAAAATAACAAACTTCTTCAGCTGATAATAATAACGTGCGCGTGATTATTGAAGTGCTTCTGACATTTAATCTTGTCAGAAATGAACAAACGCGAGAGTGACGCAGCAAAAAACAAAGGAGAAGCCTGAAAAACAAAAGCAGCAAATAATTCTTTCAGCAAACATGAACACACTGCCATGTTTAACTATTATCATCACCTTTTGGACTATTATGAACTCTGGAATGACGGAAATACTTTCTAACAGAGGTTACATGTGCTGCTGAACAATACAGACACATATGGGAGGTCTGCTCTGACTGTGGGCTATATTTTTCGTGTTGTTTTTGAACCCAAATAAGGACTAAATGTCTGCTGTGTGTAGTTTTTCTGTAGTTGGTATTATATCAAAGACTGTAAGGGGCTGTATTTGTTCATATATGTTGTATTCATTTATTTATTTATTTTATGTAATCGGTGATGTTACAGTAGGCTGTTTCTCACTGTCATTGATCTGCAGTTATAATCAACTCATGTTCATAGAAAAGTTAGTAATAAACATTTCTACACAAGTATTTATCTGTATAAAGCATCTGTTTAGTGAGAAGTGCTTCTTATATGATATGTGAACGACTTATACAGCTTTACTATAGACATTTCCTCAAGCGAGAATGACGTTGACTAAAGCTTTTTGTCGTACACCACGCCCACTATTGGTACCCTTTTGGCAGTGGAAACGCAAGCCTGATAAAGGTGACCCGTACCCAGCCGTACCGTACTGTACCAGTCAGTGGAAACAGGCCATTTGTGTATTTTCTGGAATTGCTGTCTATTTAAATCACTATATTGTTACCATGAAATAAAATGATCCAAAATGTGAAATAGAATTTTAGTCATCTAAATCTAATAAACCATTTAGCACCTGCACTGAAAGAAACGGTTAATTGGATTTACAACATTTTTTAACTGTCCCGTGCAATTAAAATAACATTGTTTAGTATCAGTATGTTAGTCTTCAAGGATTTCTATAAGCTAGTGTGCTACAAAACATTGACAAAATTAGTTTAGAAGATATAAAAATCGATATAAACATGTAAATAGTTTTTCACTTCCGCCTAAACGTATCAATGCTTTTTTGTCACCTCATACTTCAGTTTCTCATCAAATCTTCTGTCCAATCAAATGCTCTCTAGCATCTGACATGCCCCGCCCCCTTCAAGACGCTTCTCATTTGCTTTTCATTAGATGTGCTTGAGCTCAACCGCTCTCACTGGCAGAGGTGTGATAAAACAAAACGCTATTGGCTGCTTTTTAAAAGGGGAGGAGCTACTCTATGTTCAACCCTCTCTTCATGTTTCTGTTGAGATTACATCAAACATCAAATAAAAATCCATTTCAAAGCACTTCACGAGACCTTTAAGGTAAGTGGTTGCAAACAATTTGTATTTGCTGAATTTAAATGAAAAAAATTAAGTTCAGCACTACTAAATTTAATTAATTTGTTTATATTCAGCACCATATAAATCGTTTACAACCACTTACTAAAAAAATTTAAAGGTGCCCTATAATGAAAATCTGGGTATACCAAGGCATAGTAGAATAATAAAAGATCAGTATATGGAAATGGACATACCGTGAGCCTCAGACACGACTGTTCCACGAGTGTAAAATCCAAGTGGACGACAGGCCAGTCAGAGAACAAAACAAACTGTGATGAGACTCATGAGCCATGCCCTTCACATTTGCATGTATGCCTACTTTAGGTCGTCATCAAGAGAACCTAGGCTTAAGTAGCTTAATCATTCATTCATTCATTTTCTACCACTTTTCCGGGGCTGAGCCGCAGGGGCAGCAGGCTTAGGTGAGAACCCTGTCTCTCTATATCTCTGTCTGTCTGTCTGTCTGTCTGTCGATCAATCAATCAATCAATCAATCAATCAATCAATCAATCAATCAATCAATCAATCTATCTATCTATCTATCTATCTATCTATCTATCTATCTATCTATCTATCTATCTATCTATCTATCTATCTATCTATCTATCTATCTATCTATCTATCTATCTATCTCTGTCTGTTTCTATCTATCTATCTATCTATCTATCTATCTATCTATCTATCTATCTATCTATCTATCTATCTATCTATCTATCTATCTATCTATCTATCTATCTATCTATCTATCTATCTATCTATCTATTGACCTACCTATCTCTGTCTGTCTGTCTGTCTGTCTGTCTGTCTGTCTCTATCTATCCTGTCTGTCTGTATGTCTGTCTGTCTGTCTCTCTCTATCTATCCTGTCTATCTATCCTGTCTGTCTGTCTGTCATGCAAATCAGATATTTGCAGGTCTTCAAGCAGCTGTTTGCTCAGAAACCATCAAGTAGGCCGT
>NC_079451.1:47988477-48003477 GCF_903798145.1 Danio aesculapii | reverse complement strand
GACAGAAATGTGTGTAGGTATAGTGTATAAGCGTACAATAAGTCCTTAAATTTCCTGATGTTAAAAAAGGGTCCAAATCCCTGCAATTTCGTGGCCCACTGCAATGTGACATAGGGGTGCCGTTTTGCCCACCGGCTGTATTGATTATTCATTCATTCATTCATTTTCTTTTCGGCTTATTAATCTGGGGTGGCCACAGCGGAATGAACCGCCAACTTATCCAGCACGTTTTTATGCAGCAGATGCCCTTCCAGCTGCAACCCATCTCTGGGAAACATCCACACACACTAATTCACACTCATATTCTACGGACAATTTAGCCTACCCAATTCACCTATACCGCATGTCTTTGGACTGTGGGGGAAATCGGAGCACACGGAGGAAACCCAGGCGAACGCAGGGAGAACATGCCAACTCCACAAAGAAACGGCAACCTTCTTGCTGTGAGGCGACAGCACTACCTACTGCGCCACTGCGTCGCCATCGATTATTTATTTATTTATTATTTATTTATTGCCACATCAGCAACTTATGGGTATTTCATGGCAAAATGGATATACATAAAAAATATAACATGATAAAAACAAATTCTTATTACAATAAAAAGTTACTTAGACAAATATATAAAAATAGAAATAAATAAAATTCACATAAAAATATATTTAAAGTTAAATATGATTTTTCTGTTCATTTTTTAAATAAATAATTTAAGCTTCTTCTTGGTGGTATCTTTTTAAAAATATCCATCAAAGTACTCTCCTTATAAAAAATGTGTCTAATGGAATTGAAACTTCTACATTCCAACAAAATATGTCTCATGGTAAGAGCAGCTTGGCAGTAATTACATTTAGGTGGTGTGTCATTATTCGGTAAATACAAATGTGCCAACATAGAATGTCCAATTCGACATCTAGTATAGACTGTTTGTTCATGCCTGGTCGTAAAATTATAATTAGCAAAGTTCCTTTCATTTATTTTCGGGTTAATTTCATGTAATTTATTATTTATGCAGTTGTCCTATTCCCTTTGCCATGTTTCTCTTTTACACAAATTAATCGTAGGTTTCAAGTCCTCAGGAGGAATTAAACATTATGTCACTTTCAAGGAGACACGCAGTGAAATTGTGCACAGTTTCTGCGTTTTTGAGTAGTAGGAGAGTTGTAAATACTTGCGATCGCCTCCCTTGCCATAGTAAGCTACGGCAACATAGCGCATATGAGATAAATGATGTCAGTACATAATAATTGGTTATGATTATTACTGAACCGATACCGAATTGTCCTCCTCTGCATCGCGGTGCACCGAAGAAACAATTCATTTTGACACCCCTAGTGTAGGGGACAAGCAGGTTTCAAAGATAAGAGCCATTCAAAGATCTAAATGCAAGGAGGAGAATTTTACTATTATTATCATCATCATCGTCATCGTTAATATTATCTATCTACATATATATATTGTTTTAATATATTATTATAATCATAACATTTCAAAAGTTTGTTGGAACACTTGTAACACTCACTGGTTTTTCAATAAGTATATATAGAAAAAATACCTCCTCATTCGCTAAATATTTGTCTCTCCTACTTAGGGTGAACAGTCCCTTAAGACATTTATACAAACAAATCTACTTTCAAGCGTTCTGTCTCTCGAGCATCCGCCTGTTGTTTGTAGCCTTAGCCTGCTAGCACCGCTGGTCAGCTAAAGCTACCGACCTCTCTCATTCACTTGTTTTCTCACTTACTGGCTTTGCTCTTCACCCTGTACAATGTCGCTTGTGTGTCTGTCCTGCAGGAGAAGCATTGATGGAGGCGTTGGAGCTGGAGCTGGAAGCAGTGAAGTCCCAGATTCGCTCCCTCGAGACGAAGCAAGCGCGGCTCCGGGAACAACGGGCTTTGCTCGATGTACCCCATACTCGCTCGGTAAGTGTACAACACAATCACAGCACTCCATCTTCCTCAACCCCACGTGTTTCTCTGTCCAGGCCCAGCGCACCGAGGGTGCGGCTCTCCCAGGCGACGTTCATGTCGACACCCGGCTACCATGGCCCCTGGATGCAGCCGTGTAAGGTGCTTGACAGATCCCGGGGCAGAACATCTCCATCTCTCCACCGCTTCGCCCCTCTCCACGAGACGGGTTGTGATGTGGCTATCATCGGTGACTCCATTGTGCGCCACGTCCGCTCCGCTTCCTCCAAAGTTAAGAAAGTATGCACTTTCTGCTTCCCTGGTGCCCGAGTTAAGAATATTTCTGCACAGATACCTACTATCCTGAGAGCTACCGAGAGCCTCAGTGCCATTGTCCTCCACGTGGGGATGAACGACACTGGGCTCCGGCAGACGGAGATCCTAAAGAAGGACTTCAGAAGCCTGATCGAGACGATTCGACGCACCTCGCCCGCCACGCAGATCATCGTTTCTGGACCGCTTCCTACCTACCATCGAGGAAATTGAAGGTTCAGTAGACTTTTTGCTCTGAATGAATGGTTATTAACATGGTGTGAAGAACAGAAATTGCTCTTTGCCAATAACTGGAATCTTTTCTGGGAGCGTCCTAGGCTTTTCCGCGCTGACAGGCTGCACCCTAGTCGAGTTGGAGCTGAACTCCTGTCGGACAACATCTCCAGAATACTTCACTCTATCTGACTAGTAAGTAAAAATTCACAAAATTCACAATTTCGCCAAACAGACTCCTATTCGTCCCACTTATATCATATCTGGCTAACTCCATAGAGACTGTGTCTGTTCCTCGTATTATTAGATCAAGAAATAAACGTACTGTGTGCTCCAGAAATAATCTATTAAGAATTAAACCAGAAAAACCACTAAAAAGTGAAAATACAAATTTCATGAAGCTTGGTCTCCTAAACATCAGGTCACTAGCACCTAAAGCACTTAACATTAACGAAATAATAACAGAACTTTGAAAATCATACATCCCATGTCACAAAAACTGCTTTCTTTCATCTGAGAAATATCGCTAAATTACGAATTATGCTATCCATCTCAGATGCAGAAAAGCTAGTCCATGCTTTTATGACTTCTAGGCTGGACTACTGTAATGCACTGTTTGCTGGCTGCCCAGCATCCTCTATTAACAAACTTCAATTAGTACAAAATGCAGCTGCCAGAGTTCTTACCAGGTCTACAAAATTTGATCAAATCACCCCAATTTTATCCTCCTTACACTGGCTGCCTGTTAAGTTTCGTATTGAATTTAAAATATTGCTTCTTACATATAAAGCTTTAAATAATCTAGCTCCTGTTTATTTAACCAACCTTCTGTCTCACTACAATCCAACTCGCTCTTTAAGATCTCAAAACTCAGGGCTTCTGGTAGTACCTAGAATAGCAAAGTCGAGTAAAGGAGGTCAAGCCTTCTCATTTATAGCTCCTAAACTCTGGAATAGTCTTCCTGATAACGTCCGAGGCTCAGACACACTCTCCCAATTCAAAACTAGATTAAAGACCTATCTGTTTAGTAAAGCATACACTCAGTGCACCACTTAGCGGGTTTCCACACAGGTTTCTGCGTCTTGTTTATATACACTATGAACAGCAGCTAAGCTAATTATTCTCTTTATTCTCCATTTCCACCTGGGGATACTCTTCCCGAGGCCCTCAGAATATGCAGAGTCACTAATTTGACCCAAGACCAACGACGAGATGATCCCAAGGTTTCCATATCCTGGACCAGGCCGTATCCTGAGCAGCTACTGTGGTGGTCTAGGAGGAGTGGAGAACATGAGACTGATTCCTGTGACGCTCCAGGGACAGACGAGTCTTCGCTGAGGTCAGCTTCCAGCCTCCGCCGCTGAGACTGCAGCTCTGCACAAGACATTTGGCCAGCAGAGAAATTAAAATGATCGTGCCCAACTGAGCCTGGTTTCTCTCAAGGTTTTTTTTCTTCACTTGCGCCAATTAGTGAAGTTTTTTTCCCTCTCCGCTGTCGCCACTGGCTTGCATGGTTTGAGATCTGTAGAGCTGTGCATCGTTGGATTTGCTCTTCAGTATTTGGACTCTCAGTAGCGATTATTAAACCACACTGAACTGAGCTAAACTGAACTGAACTTAAACACTACAAACTGAACTGACACTGTTCCTATTTACTATGACCTTTTATGTGAAGCTGCTTTGACACAATCTACATTGTATAAGTGCTATACAAATAAAGGTGAATTGAATTGAATATAGTATATATAATCAATGTCAATAAAGTTGCCATATATGATTCTTCATCTGTTAAAGGGTTAAAGAAGATGTACACCAGCTACATATAGTGTTACTTGTGAACTTCTCTTGCCCTCATTTGTAAGTTGCTTTAGCTATATGCATAAATGTAAACAGTAAACTTGGAAAAATGATAATCATATACTCAAAAACATGGATATATACTTCTTTTATTTTGGAGTACTGTCATCAGACGACTGCTTGTGAGATCAGCATGTGTTCGACCTTCCTCACACAAACATCTTCAAGCAAACATTGGCTTTCATGCAACTTCTGACGTTAAAAAAAGAGGTCAGGGCTACAAAACAGCCGAGTTCAACCCTGAAAACATCACCTGCAGTCTTACGACATGGCTGGGCTCTATCGCTCAAACCACAGGCTCATATTCTGGCACACGGGAACACCATCGACCCCCAAGGTTTAGCAGAAAAAAACAATGCTGGAATTCAGACTAAAATAAAAAAATAGCCAGAGTGGCCTTGGCCGCAGAGACAGATGAGGTTCCTGTGGTTTCAGTGACAGTGAGGTCCATGCAGGGAAGAGATCCGCATCTCAAAACCACCTTGGACAAACTCTTGGCGGCTCTGTTTGGCAAGAGGTCAAACCCACAGAGCAGGACACACACATGTTTGCTTTCTCTTCCAATGAACATCCCTACAGGAGTGTTATCAGCACTGAGACCATTTTAACTAGTCCACTGTTTATCAGAATACGGTAAGACATATTTTAAAGTGGGCCTATTTTGCAACAGGTTTAACCTGTCAGCCAGCACACCACTTATACATTTGCATATATGTATTTTTATTTTACATATGTAAATGTATTATTATTTGCTGGCATGGGGTGGGTTGGGTCTTTAAATAAAGTATTTAAATAAAAGAAAATCATGCTGTCAATTTGACATGTTTGGCCATTCAAGGCAGAAAATCCTCTGTAATACTCTATCATTCTAACATATTAACATTGATAGAATGAAATGTACACACATTTAGAAAAAGTATTATAGTTATGTGGGTTTTATTTGAACAAAGTTATTAAATAACAACAATAATAAATTATAAAAAAAAGGAAAAAAAATAAAAATTATTAAAACAGATTAAAATAAAATAAAATAAATAGTAAATGGAGAAAAACAAATAAAACAACTTATAACTAAAAAACAAAAAAATATGAATAAATGAAAAATAAAAAATATGAAAAATAATTAAAGCAAAAAAAAAAAGCAAAAAATAAAAAAAAAAAACGAATAAAAATACATAGGAAAAAAATTTAAATATGTAAATAAATGAAAAAAAAATAATAATAATTTAAAAATAATTAAATTGAGATAATGAACAACCTGCTTGTGTACTAGCAGTATGTCTGATAATATTTTTTCTTTTGGAGAAAGTCTTATTTGTTTTATTTCAGCTAGAATAAAAGCAGTTTTTAATTTTTTAATAACTTGCCTAATTACCCTAACATGCCTAGTTAACCTAATTAACCTAGTTAAGCCTTTAAATGTCACTTTAAGCTGTAAAGAAGTGTCTTGAAAAATATCTAGTCAAATATTATTTACTGTCATCATGGCAAAGATAAAAAAAATCAGTTATAAGAGACGAGTTATTAAAACTATTATGATTAGAAATGTGTTGAAGAAATCTTCTCTCCATTAAACAGAAATTAGGGGAAAAAAAATAAACAGAGGGGCTAATAATTCAGGGGGGCTAATAATTCTGACTTCAACTGTTTATATATATATATATATATATATATATATATATATATATATATATATATATATATATATATATATATATATATGCTAAAATATTTCCCTATTCCTTTCTCACCTGCTAGTACACAAGCAGGTTTTTTCCTTTTTTTTTTTAAAAAGAGTTTGAAATAAAGCCGTGTGTGTGCTCACCTCAGCCGAGGAGCTGCAGTATTGGATGTAAGTAGCAGAAATGGCGTACTGAAACGGATCACCAGTTTTGGGAGTCATATCTTGTTTAACCAACAGAGCAAGGTCAACAACCTAAAACACAAAACCCATATCAGCTTATGAGTAAGAGCTTAAGGAACAAGATGATAACACTTATTTTCCCCCAGAAAACATCACATTAAACAATCAAAGCACTGAAACTCTTTAGACAAGGCTCTTGTTTTTGGATAGACATGTGCCGATATTCAATAATACAATATATTGTGATAATGAACATGCATATTGCTATTTCTAACTTTGATACCATGAAAAATATCGATATCCGATACCATTTGTGATACTGGTCCGATTTGGTAACATTAGGTAATGTAAAAGAGTTCACTGAAAAATTTTAAATTCTGTCATCAATTACTCTGCCTTCACTTCAACCTGTTTGGCTTTCTTTCTTCTGTTAAACTTAAAAGAAGATATTTTGAAAAATGCTGAAAACCGGTAACCATTGACTCCATAGCATTAGTTTTTCCTACTACTGATGTCAATGGTTACTAGTTTTTGGCAAAAACTTTCCTTAATAGTAAATAGTGAGTAACCTTTCATTTTTGGGTGAACTATCCCTTTAAGAGGGACAGAGCGCATCATAATCTGAGGGTCTCACCCACTGGGAGGGAAAACAATTCAAATCGCTCCATTGACTTTGAATTGCAAGAAGCTGCCTCTGTCATTTCTGACAAATAACAAAAAAAGAAACACTGTCTAAAAACTGAACTAGTTTAGTGGTTGAATTAGGTATTGCAACCTGGTTCAAAAACCATGCAAGCGCAGGTTGCCAGATTGACGACACCAATATCTGTGTGCCTGACTCTGGATGCTGAAATATAATTGGCTAAACTGGCAGTGGGCGGGTGCAATGACCGAAACAAAGACAGATGTTCCGGCATGTAATGCACATTTTCAAAGCAGAATATCTGACTTCAGCATTGTTTTTCAGATAAACAAGAATATTCACTTAGCATGTTTCTTAAATATCTGCAAACATACTATGGTATTTTTATGCTTTGGAAAAGTCAAAAACTGATATACAGCAGCTTTAAAGAACCCAGAACTATGTTTTTATAAGCTGTCGATTCCCCAAAAACAATGGTGAACATGTGACCGAAACATTTAGCCTTTTCTTTTAAACTTTGTGCAAACTTTCCTTCAGTTATTTCATTCTTTTCTCACCTGTGCCACGGTCTCGTAGGCCAGATATGACAGGATCTCCATAGACATTGCATTGGGCTTCACATCCAGACTGCTGCAGTCCAGCCACTCACGAAACTTAGATGCCTTCTTGGCTAAATAGAGAAACATTTCAGTCATTCTAAAAAAAAAAAAGCCATTTGTTTAATAAATAAATAAATAAATAAATAAACAATAACTAACTAAATAAATAATAACTAACTAAATAAATAAATAATAACTAAATAAATAAAGAATAACTAACTAAATAAATAATAACTAACTAACTAACTAAATAAATAAATAATAACTAACTAAATAAATAAATAAATAAATAATAACTAACTAACTAAATAAATAAATAAATAATAACTAATAAATAACTAAATAAATAAATAATAACTAACTAAATAAATAATAACTATATGAATAAAAAAATAAATAATAACTAACTAACTAAATAAATAAATAATAACTAACTAAATAAATAAATAAATAAATAAAAACTAACTAACTAAATAGATAAATAAATAATAACTAAATAAATAAATAAATAAATAAATAAATAAATAATAACTAATAAATAAATAAATAAATAAATAAATAATAACTAAATAAATAAATAATAACTAACTAAATAAATAATAACTAACTAAATAAATAAATAAATAATAACTAACTAACTAAATAAATAAATAATAACTAACTAAATAAATAAAAAAATAAATAATAACTAACTAACTAAATAAATAAATAAATAATAACTAACTAAATAACTAACTAAATAAATAAATAAATAAATAAATAAATAATAACTAACTAACTAAATAAATAAATAAATAAATAAATAAATAAATAAATAAATATTAATAAATAAATAAATAAATAAATAAATAATAACTAACTAAATTAATGATAACTAACTAAATAAATAAATAAATAATAACTAACTAAATAAATAAATAAATAATAACTAACTAAATAATAAATAATAACTAACTAACTAAATAAATAAATAATAACTAACTAAATAAATGATAACTAACTAAATAAATAAATAAATAATAACTAACTAAATAAATGATAACTAACTAAATAAATAAATAAATAATAACTAACTAACTAAATAAATAATAACTAACTAACTAAATAAATAAATAATAACTAACTAAATAAATGATAACTAACTAAATAAATAAATAAATAATAACTAACTAAATAAATGATAACTAACTAAATAAATAAATAAATAATAACTAACTAAATAAATAAATAACTAACTAACTAAATAAATAAATAATAACTAACTAACTAAATAAATAAATAATAACTAACTAACTAAATAAATAAATAATAACTAACTAAATAAATAAATAAATAAAAACTAATAAATAAATAAATAAATAAATAAATAAATAAATATATATTTTTTTAAATCCACACTTTTCCCTCATTGTTAAGCATCAAGCATCTCTAAAACTGCATTTTTTCCATCTTAAAAATGTTGCTAAACTTCGACGAATGCTATCAATGTCTGATGCGGAAAAGCTTATTTATGCTTTCATGACCTCTCGATTAGATTATTGTAATACGTTACTAGGCGGTTGTCCTGTTGGCCTAATTAACAAACCTCAACTAGTTCAAAATGCAGCTGCTAGAGTGTTTCTAGAACAAAGAAATATGATCATATTACTCCAGCTCTTTCATCATTGCATTGGCTCCCTATTAAATATTGTATAATTTTTTACATTTTATTGACTACCTACAAAGCCCTGAACGGCTTAGCTCCCCAGTATTTGAGGGAGCTCCTGGTGTATCATAGCCCCTCACGTCCACTACGCTCAATTAATTCTGGACATTTGATTATTCCCAGAACATCAAAATCAACAGTAGGTGGTAGATCTTTCTCATATCTGGCATCTAAACTCTGGAACAGCCTTCATAGCACAGTTCAGGAAGCAGACACACTCAGTTTAAAACTAGATTAAAGACACATCTTTTTGCATTAGCATACACATAAAACTCAAATGCTGTTGAAATCCAAATCCTCTAAAGCATTGCAACCAGAGCCGGAAACATTTCCCAAAAGACATTATAATTTGAACGGCATCTGCGCTTATGTTAGTCTTTTTTTTATATTCCCAAGGTATCCATAATCCTGGACCAGGCTGTATCTTGAGCAGCTGCTGTGGTGGTCATGGAGGAGTGGAGAGCATGAGACTGATCCTTGTAAGACCCCAGTGACAGATGAGTCCTCGCATTGATCCTGAAGGGCCAGCCTGTATACCAGCCAGTGCCCTCTCCCACCTGCAGCTTCTCCACGATGGACGTCCAGCACCTTCGAGCCTCCGGCGCCTAGACTGCAGCTCTACACAAGACATTTGGCCATAGAAGAAATGGTCGTGCCCAACTGAGCCTGGTTCCTCTCAAGGTTTTTAATCCTTCACTTTCGTCAATTGGTGAAGTTTTTTCCTCGCCGCTATCGCCACTGGCTTGCATAGTTCAGGACTTTAAGAGCTGCGCATCGATGGATTACTCTTCAGTGTTTGGACTTTCAGCAGTGAATATTAAACTACACTGAACTGAACTAAACTGAACTTCAACACTGAAAACTAAACTGACACTGTTTCAGTTTACTATGATCGTCTATGTTAAGCTGCTGTGACACAATCAACATTGTAAAAGCGCTATAGAAATAAAGATGAACTGAATTGAATAATATAAATATATAACTAAATTATAAGAAACGTTTTCAGAAGTATTTCTATTTTTAGTGCATCATTGTCACGTAAACAAACCAGAAAAATATAACATTGTATAAGACAGTGTTTCCCAACTCTGTTCCTGAAGGCACAGCAACAGTACACATTTTCAATCTCTTCCTATTCAAACAGACCTGAATCAACCAGAAGATAAGAGCAGACTCTAAAACCTGAAGTTAATGGGTCAGATAAGGAGGCATGCAAAATATGTACTGTTAATGTGCCTCCATGAACAGGGTTGGGAAACACTGGAGTAAGATAACAGAATGTCAATGTACACTCACCGGCCACTTTATTAGGTAAACCTGTCTAACTGCACGGTAACGCAAATTTCTAATCAGCCAATCACATGGCAGCAACTCAATGCATTCAGGCATGTAGACATGGTCAAGACGATCTGACTGTGAGTGGAAGTTCTGTGAGCGCAAATGCCTTGTTGATGCCAGGGGTCAGAGGAGAATGGTCAGACTGGTTCCAGCTGATAGAAAGGCAACAGTAACTCAAATAACCACTCGTTACAACCGAGGTCTGCAGAAGAGCATCTCTGAATGCACAACACGTTCAACCTTGAGGCGGATGGGCTACAGCAGCAGATAACACCGGGTGCTTGTCAGCTAAGAGCAGGAAACTGAGGCTACAATTCACACAGGCTCACCAAAACTGGACAATAGAAGATTGGAAAAATGTCTGGTCTGATGAGTCTCGATTTCTGTTGCAACATTCGGATGGTCGGGTCAGAATTTGGCATCAACAACATGAAAGCATGCATCCATCCTGCCTTATATCAACAGTTCAGGCTGCTGGTGGTGGTGTAATGGTGTGGGGGATATTTTCTTGGCACACTTTGGGCCCATTAGTACTAATTGAGCATCGTGTCAACACCACAGCCTACCTGAGTATTGTTGATTGGACCATGTCCATCCCTTTATGACCACAGTGTACTCATCTGAAAAAGGGGGGTCCAACCCGGTACTAGTAAGGTGTACCTAATAAAGTGGCCGGTGAGTGTAAGTGTGTGCGCTATTTGTTTTATAAAAAAAAAAAAAACAAAGAATAAAATCCACACTTTTTCCTCAATGCTATTAAAACAAGCATGCCAAATACTCTGCTCAAAATTTACATAAGCACAATGCCTACTTACATCCAAACATTCCCTATTAAACCAAAAGTGTCTCAATCTCCGGCCCGTGTCGTGTTTTTGGTCAGATTTTCTGTCTACTCAGCACCAGTGTTGTGTAAGGGGGTAATTCAGGCACGTTTGCTGAGCTGCCGTCCCAACATGCAGCTCGGTGCCAGACAGCATCTTATTATTAGTGCTGAAATGTGGCCTTCAGAAGCCAGCAGTGGTGTGTTCACCATCCCGCAGCCGCGTTCTTACAAGGTCTCGAATAAAAAAGCTGGAAACCCAGCAATTCATCAGAGACTGTATCTGACGCACTGTATAGCTGACACCATCTGATCTACACTGGCACACAACCATATACAGCTGAAGTCAGAATTATTAGCCTTCCGGATTATTTTTTTCCCTAATTTCTGTTTAACGGAGACACATTTCCAATACATTTCTAAGCATAATAGTTTTAATAACTCATTTCTAATCACTGATTTATTTTATCTTTGCATGATGACAGCACATAATATTTGACTAGATATTTTCAAGACACTTCTATACAGCTTAAGGCAATCAAAACAAATATTGCTTAAGAGGGCTAAAATAGAGGGCTAATAATGTTGACCTTAAAAAGTTAAAAAAAAAAATAAAAAACTGCTTTTATTCTAGCCGAAATAAAACAAATAAGACTTTCTCCAGAAGAAAGCAAATAACATTGTAAATCCTGTGAAAAATTCCTTGCTCTGTTAATCATCATTTGGTAAAAATTCACAGGAGGGCGAATAATTTTGACTTCAACTGTATCCCTGACGCTAAAATGATCATGTTCATCAATGAATACATCACAAAACACAGAGAAAACCAGTGTTGGGGCAGTTACTTAAAAAAGAAGTAATTAATTACTAATTATATAATTGTAACAATCTATAAAAAAGAGATTAAAATACTCAGTCATTTTAATCACACTGAAAAGACAAACACAGATTTGAAAACTGTAAAAGGGTCTATTTTTATTTGTATAGCTTCAACTTTTTAGAAATTACTTTTAAAAATTTTATAACGTTTAAAGGGCACCTATGGTAAAAAATCTACTTTTCAAGCTGTTTGGACAGACATATGTGCATGTATGGTGTATAGACCGTCATATTGGGGTGATTTAAATACACCCAGTGTTTTTTTTTTCAATTTAACAACATAAAAAACGGTGGACCAATTGGAGCTGTTTTCAAACCGACCGCAACTTTACGTTGGAGAGCGGTCCCCCCACCCACCAATATTGATTGACAGTCATCATATCCTCAGTTTGTTGATTCACGTCCGCCATTTTCAGCGTGAGTCGAAGCGATATCACTAAAGGAACACGCTAGCTCTATTTTTAGATGCAAGGCTCATTGGGCTCAACACAAGAGCAATATTCTCCACATTATCGCTCTAATCGGAATTATTGGTTGTATCTTTAGGTAGGTTTGCAAACATGTGTACTTCTCATTGAGTCTACCTTATACTTCAGCTGTTTGCATTTCTCGCGATCCCAGAAGCTCCCTGTGATCTTCACTAGCATGCGTTTTAGAATTCTAAACAGGTTTCTATCAGGGTACACTCAAGTCGACGGCTGGGCGCCGCGGACCGCTGCAGAAACCTATGTTTAGACTTTAAAAATGCGTGGCGCGACGATTCGGGACACTTCATGTTTCTGCCGCGCCACAGAGAGTGTCTGGTGTGCCGTGTCGCGGCTTCGAGCGGCGCATTCGGTGCCTCAGTCAAAGTTAATTCAGTGTGCGTGGTTATTAGTTTCTGTGTACAAGCTCGGGACTTGAAACTAGCACACAGTTGGCTGTAAAACTGTACAAAGACACAAATGATTTTGTACTCTCTGCTTGGTCTGTGTCAGAGTCGTACATGTACGTGTGAATGCTGATCATCTCACTCTAGCTTTTTCTCAGTCTGCCTGTCAGACTCTGTTGCAAACGCAGAGCGGGTGAGCTCATGGCCCCGCCCCCTTGTTACGTTGGCGGGAAGCCGAAATTAATTTACATGTGAAGCAACACGCCCCTAAATCAGCGAGCTGTGGACACGCCCCCAACATGACACTTAACACATTATAATAAAAAAAATCTGAATTGTGTTTTAAACTGAACCTAAACTGGCACACTCAGAAGAACCATAATATCAATATTAAATCATAAAAAAGAGGTCAACTATGTGCCCTTTAACACCATTTTGACCAAAAATTTGTGGCTCTCCAGCAAACTCCCTTTAATTATTAAAAAAATGATAACCATCACTAGAAATCAGTTTCCTATTGAAAATGCAATTCCCTTTTAATTCAATTTTTTTTTTTACAGCGAAATGATTAAGAACTCATTTAACAATAAAAGTATGTTTCGACAATGCGCGTGTGGTGCTGTGGATAAAATTGAATCGCAACACTAATAAGGGGCAAACAACTTACATTTCTATAGTAACCTTGTGCACGCCAATTCAGACAATATTCTTGAGTGGTGATGGTAAAAAAAAGAAATTCTATAAATTGTCCTTTATTCATTCTTGTTATAGTACACAAGAATATATTTCAATTCTGTTTTTGTTGACATGTAAATAAAAGCTGGGAAATCTACATATTTTTTCTACAATGATGCCTCTTGTACATCGTCTTATTATCTTTTGGGAGAAGCCTGTGTTATTTCCAGTCCAAAAAAAACAACAACAACAACTGGCTGGTTGAATAAAATTAATTTTAAAGTCAGAATTTGCCAGTGGTATGAATCATTTCATACTATTTATAGTTGACTATTCATAAGAAATACAAAATACAACTGATAATATATTAATAGGATATTTTTAAATACAGTGCAAGTCAGAATTATTAGCCCCCCTGAATTATTAGCCCCCTTGTTTATTTTTTTCCTAATTTCTGTTTAACGGAGAGAAGATATTTTCAACACATTTATAAACATAATAGTTTTAATAATTCATTTCTAATAACTGATTTATTTTATCTTTGCCATGATGACAGTAAATAATATTTGACTAGATATTTTTCAAGACACTTCTATAAAGCTTAAAGTGACATTTAAAGGCTTAACTAGGTTAATTAGGTTAACTAGGCAGGTTAGGGTAATTAGGCAAGTTATTGTATAATGATGGTTTGTTCTGTAGACTATCGAAAAAAATATAGCTTAAAGGGGTTAATAATATTGACCTTACAATGGTTCATAAAAAATTAAAAACTGCTTTAATTCTTGCCGAAATAAAACAAATAAGACTTTCTCCAGAAGAAAAAATATTATCAGACATACTGTGAAAATCTCCTTGCTCTGTTAAACACCATTTGGGAAATATTTAAAGAAAAAAAAAAAAATCAAAGGGGGTTTAATAATTCTGACTTCAAATGTGTGTATATATGTGTGTATATGCTGAAAAAGGTTCCTGACCCCTGATTTATTTAATTTACACCATTTATTTTTGCAAGTTAATTTAGTCATAATTTCTTATATCTATCAAAGAGTCAACCATGAGATAAAAGGATAATTCTCACAAAAGCAAGCATCTTTACAAAAATATTCATAATTGGTTAATTGATAGATTTAAATTCAATATATGTACAGTGCAACAGCAAAGAGCTTGTTTACAACTTTATGAGCTTGCTTACAATTTAGACATATTTAGACATAATAAGTCATATTGAGATATAAATAAAATTAATGAAACATAAATTAATACATAAAACAATACGTAATTATTAATACATTAATAAAA
>NC_079451.1:47961011-47988419 GCF_903798145.1 Danio aesculapii | reverse complement strand
CTTAAACTGAAAGGTGATAGAGCCTTTGCAGTCGCTGCTCCACGTTTGTGGAACCAGCTGCCACCGGACACTACGAGTGCTTCTTCTCTCTCTATTTTTAAGTTCCAGGCTTAAGACACACTTTTATTCTATAGCATTCCCAGGCTTTTTTTATTGTGCATTGTTACTGTAATACTATTATTATTATTATTACTTTTATTGTTATTTTACTGTTTTAGAATGTGTGCTATGGTTTTGTTCAGCACTTTGGTCAGAGCCAAGCTGAAGTTAAATGTGCTTTATAAATAAACTTTACTTACTTACTATATCCAATTTAATTTCTCCAATTGAATCGAAACTCACTCTGATATTCTGCTGTCTAGAAAAATTGGTATTTTAGACCTACGTTTAAAGTTGGGTTTGTTAAATAAAATATAAAAATACTGCAAAATATTATTACAATTTCCAATAACTGTTTTCTATTGAATTATATGTTCAAGCAGACTTTATTCCTGCGATGTCAGGCTGATTTTTTTTGTCACATGATGCTTTAATTTCATCAATTTGATTTGGTACACAAGAATATATTTCAATTCTGTTTTTGTTTACATGTAAATAAAGGCTGAGAAATCTACATATTTTTCAACAATGATGCCTCTCACATAACATCTTATTATCTTTTGGGAGAAGCCAGTTTTATTTCCAGTCAAAAAATAAAAAAAAAACTCTCTGGTTGAATAAATGTAATTGTATTTATTTTTGTTTATTTATTTTTTCCAAAACAGTACAGAATAAACAAACAAAAACATTTTCAGAGGAACATGGAAACAAAAAAAGACAATAAAAGTGTCAAAGGTCACCGAATACAATCTTATTTACATTTATATTTATGGTTGATAAAATGTTGCTATATAACATTTTGTTATATAGCACCACCAATGGTTATATATTACCACCAACACCTCCAGCCTGGTCAAGAAGGCTCACCAGCGCCTATTCTTCTTGAGGCAACTTAAGAAGAACCAGCTTTCATCAGCCGTCTTGGTGAACTTCTACCGATGCACAATAGAAAGCATCCTGACCAACTGCGTCACAGTCTGGTATGGAAGCTGCTCTGTTGCTGAGCGTAAGGCACTGCAGCGGGTGGTGAAAACTGCCCAACGCATCACAGGGACTACACTCCCAACCATAGAGGACATCCAGAAGAAACACTGTCTGCGCCGAGCATGCAGTATTCTTAAGGACACCTCTCACCCTGCTCACAGACTGTTTTCTCTCCGGCCTTCCGGCAGGCGATTCAGGCTCCCCCGGACAAAAACCAGCAGACTGAGGAACAGCTTTTTCCCCAGAGCTGTCTCCCTCTTGAACTCTGCCCCTCACTGACTCTTTTGCCCCCCAATACACCCCCACACTCCTCTAACTTATACTCCTTACAATCACTGCACTATTTAACATTTGCACATTTAAAGTTTGCACATATTCATTGCACTGATTCACTTATCTGATCTGTACCAACCCACTGCACATGGACATTTGTAATTGTTTATCTATCTGCCACTCCTGATCATTAATAGCATCCTGTACATATATTCATTTATTGTAAATCTGTTCATAGCTAATACAACCTGTATATAATGTTCATAGTACATCCATCTGTAAATATCACCGTAGTTTTTCTATAACTGCACTTTATAACTTTTACCTGTATCCTGCACTTGCTGCTATTGCACTGCTGGTTAGACCAAAACTGCATTTCGTTGCCTTGTACATGTACATGTGTAATGACAACAAAGTTGAATCTAATCTTTTGTTAAGCGTTAAGTATCAAAGATCAACAGGCTCCAGATGGTAGTTGTTAGTAGTGTATTAAGAAGATATGCATCATTTTTTGGTATTTTTGAAGAGTAAATTCTCGGGTACATACAGTAGTTTTAAAATTACATTCCAGATTTAACCCCACTATTGCATTTATCTCTTTATTTAAATCTTGCCAATAGGTGTGTATATTATTACAATCCCAAAATATGTGGAAATCATCAGCCAATACATTACCACATTTTCTCCAGCATTCAATGAAAGTCATTATAAAGTCAGAATTTGCCAGGGGTATGAATCATTTCAGGTTTGACTATATATAGAAAATGCAAAATACAACTGATAATATGTAGGATATTTTAAATACATCATTAGTATTTTGTATTAGTATATTAATTTCTGATTAATATATAGTTAAAAAGAACAGCATTTCTTTTAAATATAAGTTTTGTATCACTAATTATTAAATTATTATTACTAATAATTAAATGTCTTTCCTGTCACTTTTGAATAAAAAATGCATTACTAAAATGCATTTAAAAGTGTTTCATTTAATTTTTCCATTCATTTCTTTAAGAGTGTAATGCATACTGTACCTGTCGACATTGGGATGTAAAAGTACAGAATATGTGTCCATACCCAGAAAAACTACCAATATATGACCCCAAACTCCTTATTCTGTACATTCAGAGCAGTTTCTTAATGTGTTCACTCAGGAGTTTAATTCTATTTAAGCCAAGTTGAAACCCTTACAAATATGGGGAGGAAATTGCCGTCAAATGATATAATACATAAGAAACATTAGATAATTGAAAATAAAAGGTTTAGCCTATATCTATGGCAGAAATGACATCATATACATCAAATACAGAAATTAAATCAAGTCATAAAATCTTGCTCACTTTTAATTCATTCATTCATTCCTTCACTTTCTTTTCGCCTTGGTCCCTTTATTAAACAGGGGTCGCCACAGCGGAATGAACCGCCAACTTATCCAGCATATGTTTTACTCAGCGGATGCCCTTCCAGCCGCAACCCATTACTGGGAAACATCCATACACACTTATTCACACACATACACTACGGACAATTTTAGCTTACCCACTTCACCAAAGTGTCTTTGGACTGGAAACCAGAGCACTCGAAAGAAACCCACGCGAACACTGGGAGAACATGCAAACTCCACACAGAACCAGCGACCTTCTTGCTGTGAGGTGATGTTTTATTCACTGAATTTAAATATTGATTAAAATTACTGTAGTTATTAAGTGAAGAGCAGCACTGTTATCTGTTTGATAACAGAGGTGTCTCTTTAATAATCCACAGATCTATACTGAAAGCATTCGATTACTTTCGTAACTGTTTCTGCTCATTTAAGAAAAAAATGAGCTGTGTTTAATATAAAACACAGCAGGACGGACATGTTTGCATATTATTAAGTGTATTTGTCTGTTTAAAAACACATCCAAATGCAAAAGTGTCCACTTTCGCTCCTCTTCAAATTGCGAGTGATCTGGAAACAGTGTCTTTATACGGAGCGCCGCTGTTAGTCAGCACCGTAGGCTGATTTACATGACTGATTCAGAGGATGCACAGGAAGGGCAACGATTTACTGCACAGCTTTAGTGGAAATGAAGTGAATTCATATGTTTTAACATTAATTTCAACATCCTTTCAAGTCAATATAGAGAAATAGCATAGTTCTTTTGAACAGCTCTTGCAATTATATTACATTTAAGTTCGGCTCTTTGATGCTACTTTCACTTTTCATAGAAATAAAAAAATACAGGAAAATACTTAAAACGGGATGAAAGTGGGATAGAATGGTAAAATACGGGAGAATTCCAGCAAAAACGGGAGGGTTGACAAGTATGGTATAATGCTTATGAGCATTTGAAGGTGAGTCTGCCCTCCTCTCCTCTATGATGTCAGTTTGATCAGTTTCCCAGTGGATTCAGCATCAGCACACTCATCATCATTTCCCAGTTTTGGAGGCATGGGTGGAGGCATGGGTGGATGGAATGGACTGCATGAATGAATGGATGAAAAGATGGATGGACTGGGTGGATGGATCGATCCATGGATGGATGGATAGATGCATGGATGGAATGGACTACATGAATGCATGGATGAAAAGAGGAATGGACTGGATGGATGGATGGATGGAATAAACTACATGAATGAATAGATGAAAAGAGGAATGGGCCAGATGGATGGATGGATGGATGGATGGAATGAACTACATGAATGAATAGATGAAAAGAGGAATGGACCAGATGGATGGATGGATGGATGGATGGAATGAACTACATGAATGAATGGATGAAAAGAGGAATGGACTGGATGGATGAATGGATGGATGGATGGATGGATGGAATGAACTACATGAATGAATGGATGAAAAGAGGAATGGACTGGATGGATGAATGGATGGAATGAACTGCATGAATGAATGGATGAAAAGAGGAATGGACTGGATGGATGAATGGATGGATGGAATGAACTACATGAATGAATGGATGAAGAGAGGAATGGACTAAATGGATGGATGAAATGGACTATATGAATGAATGAATGAATGAATGAACGGAGGGATGGACTGGATGGACTGGATGAATGGATGGAGGGATGGAGGGAGGGAGGGATGAAATGGACTACATGAATAAATGAATGAATGAATGGAGGGATGGACTGGATGGATTGATGGATGGATGAATGGATAGATGGAGGGAGGGAGGGATGAAATGAACTACATGAATGAATGAACGAATGAATGAATGAATGGATGGATGGATGGAAGGATGGACTGGATGAATGGATGAATGGAGGGATGGAGGGAGGGATGAAATAAACTACATGAATAAATGAATGAATGAATAAATGAATGAATGGAGGGATGGACTGGATGGATGAATGAATGGATGAATGAATGGATGGAGAGATGGAATGGACAGGATGGATAAAAGAAAGGTATGGTATTATGCTTATGAGCATTTAAAGGTGAGTCTGCCCTCCTCTGTGATGTCAGTTTGATCAGTTTCCCAGTGGATTCGGCATCAGCACACTCATCATCATTTCCCAGTTTTACGCCACATGATAAAACAGCCTACCATCACAAGAGAAGGGCCCGTCTGTGTAAACTTTAAGAGAGCCACGTGTAGTAATGAACCCTCTTAATAGCAACCCAACAGGTTTGAGTGGGATTTACAGCAGAGCGTGTTAAGTTGCAGGTCAGAACCTATAATTAGACGTTTCCTCATCCTGGACCAATTTCATACCTTCACATAACACTCAATTTGAGCTCTATACCAGGCCGTGTGTCATAAAAAAAGGGTTCAAGGTTTACGAGTGCTTTTTTTTTCTCCCTCTTGTGCCACAATGGATCTGTTTTACGGTCTAGAGAGATCCGCGTCTCGGAGATGGTTTTAGCGAGAAAAGCGTCAAACTGGAAGTCTGACATGATGCTCGCAAGGCAGACTGGATCGCTTTCAGCCCACCCAAACCAACCGGAGTCTTTTTATTTAGTTAGCTGGCAGTCATTGGAAATTCCATCTTTGAAAATACATATTAATGATGGCGAGTGGCGGCTCGTTACACTGCGCTGGAACTGTGATTTCTATTAGTGTCGTTAAGAGGCGAGCGGAGGTCTCGTTTTGCAGCTCGGAGGGGGAATTCGCAGCAGTCTTGCTGTCTGGGTCTCGCTCCAAATTGGGCCGCGAGCGATACGAGACTGGAGCCGCTGCTCTTTTAAATAACTCTTGTGGAGCGGCCGGCCAGAGACAGGAGAAATGTTTTGACTGGGGCTTATTGACTGAAAAGAGCAGTGGGGGATTTGATGTTTGAAGACTATGTTTAGCCGTTGATTAAATCAAAACGTCGACCCACCTGCTAATAGCCAAATTATACCCACAACTAACGCTGGACGGCTGTATAGGAGGACGCTGGCAAATATTTGATTTGGCTGCTTGGGACTTTCATTCGGTGCCAGTGTGGTTTGGATAAAAGGAATCTCAATTTGTACCACCAAGATTTCCATAGGCTGAGGCCCAAGATATATTGTGGATATCTAAGGGAGTGTAGTATATTTAGGTGTCACTGATTAACAGCCTGAGGCATCAGCGGGTCATTCAGATGCTAAGCTAAGTTTAGATGATCAAAGAGGATGGGGGTTAAAGTGCTTTGTTGTTGATCTTAAAGTCTGAGAGGAAGGGATGAGCGATATGGATGAGCGATAAATAAAATGGAGTAGATTGTGTAGATTGCATTTTTCATGTTTGAAAGTATTCATTATTCAAGCATTCAGAATTCAAGTATATAGCTGTTAATTAAATCAAAACGTAGACCCACCTGCTAATAGCCAAATTATGCCCACAACTGACATGTGGTGGCCATATATGAGCATGCTGGCAAATATTTACTTTGGCTGCTTGCGACTTTCATTCAGTTAAATATATCACCATAAATAAAATGACAAGTGTAGATAGCATTTTTCATGTTTGAAAGTATTCATTATTGAAGTAAATTAGCAAAAATAAATTGGTAAAAATAATATGATAGAATATATTTCATGTAACATAATATGGTCAATGGTGTTGGTTGGTTGGTTGGTTGGTTGAAGGGATGGAATGGATGGAATGGATGGAATGGACTACATGAAGGAAGGGAAGGAGGGATTAAATGGAATGGACTGGAGGGATGATGGATGGATAGATGGATGGATGTATGGATGGATGGAAAGGCAAATACAGAGGTGGATGGATGGATGGTTGGAGGGATGGAGGCATGGATGGATGGAATGGACTACATGAATGAATGGATCAAAAGAGGGATGGATGGATGGATGGATGGGTGGATGGATGGATGGATGGATGGTTGGAGGGATGGATGGAGGGAAGGATGGATGGATGGATGGAGGCATGGAGGCATGGATGGATGGAATGGACTACTTGAATGAATGGATCAAAAGAGGGATGGATGGATGGATAGATAGATGGATGGATGGATGGATGGATGGATGGATGGATGGATGGATGGATGCATGGATGGATGGATGGTTGGATGGTTGGTTGGTTGGAGGGATGGTTGGTTGGAGGGATGATTGGTTGGAGGGATGGATGGAAGGAAGGATGGATGGATGGATGGATGGATGGATGGAGGCATGGATGGATGGAATGAACTACATGAATGAATGGATGAAAAGAGGGATGGATGGATGGATGAACTACATGGATGGATGGATGGAATGAACTACATGGATGGATTATTGGACTACATGGATGGAATGGACTACATGAATAAATTGATGAAAAGAGGGATGGATGGATGGATGGATGGAATGAACTACATGGATGGGTGGATGGGTATGTGGGTGGGTTGGTTGGTTGGTTGGTTGGTTGGTTGGTTGGTTGGTTGGTTGGTGGGATGGATGGAAGGACGGCTGGATGAAATGGACTACATGAATAAATAAAAGAGGGATGGATGGATGGATGGTTGGTTGGTTGGTTGGTTGAATGGATGGTTGGTTTGTTGGTTGGAGGGAGGAAGAGATGGATGGAGGGATGGATGGAATGGACTATGTGAATGAATGGATAAAGAGGGATGGAATGGATAGATGGATGGTTGGTTGGCTGGAGGGATGGTTAGTTAGAGGGATGGATGGATGGAGGGATGAATGGAGGCATGGATGGAGGCATGGGTGGATGGAATGGCTTGCATGAATGAATGGATGAAAAGAGGGATGGACTGGATGGATGGATGGATAGATGGATGCATGGATGAAATGGACTACATGAATGAATGGATGAAAAGAGGAATGGACTGGACGGATGGATGGATGGATGGATGGATGGATGGATGGATTGAAGAAAATGAATGAATGAATGAATGAATGAATAGAAATTAATAGATGAATCATTCATTCATTTGTTCATTCATTCAACTCATTTCATTCAAGCTCACGGACAATGTGAATTCAGGCAAAAGTGTTTCTATATCATCTACATATTAGATGAAACTACCAACAGTTTTGGAAAAACCCAAGCAAAAGTGCACGAGTTCACAGAAGAGTGTTTTTTTTTTTTTGTATTTATGATTTAAGGGAGTTTGTGATGTGCAGTTCAGCAGCGTCTCAGAATAGCACACTACTGTCATCATGGCATTAAGGCAAAACAATGCAGATCCCACACATCATGACAAAAACACTTTTAAACATTCCCATCTGAACGCGGCAGAGAAAATAACAGATTGTCAAGAGATCTTAGAGGCTCCTGGTGAAGATGGATGATCTGCCTGAGGAAACACAATCCACACAGTCCTGACAGAGACCAGCATCAAGAGCCCATCCAGAATTTACAAGCCCAACAGAGCCCATGATCAGAGACTTTATGAAATCATTAGTGATAACCAGGCAATAAACGGACATTGCAAATGAGGGATCAGTACCATCAAGATTATTTTAAAAACTACTAGACTGATATACTGACTCGCACAAAGAATGTAATGTTGGCAACTTAATTTCTGTTAATATTGTGTTTTTAAATGCTAAAACATTTACTCTAATAAATAGAATTTATGAAAAAATATGCACATTTTTTGTTTTAATATAATTTGACAAAACCTTTTAAAGAGAAAAATGAATGAATGAATGAATGAATGAACGAATGAATGAATGAAAGAAAAAATAATGAATGAATAAAAGATGGATGATTGAATGAAAGATTAACGCAGAAAGAAACAAAGAAATATAGAAAGATGAATGAATAAAAGAAAGATTAATGAATGAAAAAGATAACTGAATGAACAAAAGAAAGAAAGAAAGAAAGAAAGAATGAAAGAAAGAAAGAATGAAAGAAAGAAAGAAAGAAAGAAAGAAAGAAAGAAAGAAAGAAAGAAAGAAAGAAAGAAAGAAAGAAAGAAAGAAAGAAAGAAAGAAAGAAAGAAAGAAAGAAAGAAAGAAAAGGCGACTGAATGAAATGAACAAATGAACAAACAAGCAAAAACAACAATGAACGAACAAAAAAACGAATGAAAGAAAGAAAGAAAGAAAGAAAAGATGAATGAATGAAATAAATGAAGGAACAAACAAACAAACAAACGAATGAACGAACAAAAGAAGATGATGAATGAAATAAAGAAAAAAGTTAAATGAACGAATGAAAGAAAGAAAAAAGAAAGGTGAATGAATGAACGAATGAATAAACAAAAAACAAACGAAAAGAAAGATGAATAAAAGAAATAAAGAAGGAAAGAAAGGTGAATGAATGAAACGAATAAACAAACAAATGAATAAACAAATGAACAAACAAATGAACGACCGAACAAAAGAAAAGAGGAATGAAAGAAAGTTAAACAAACGAACGAATGTAAGAAAGAAACAAAGGTGAATGAATGTAATGAATGAATGAACAAACGAATGAATGAACAAATGAACAAAAATGAACAAAAACAAACAAATGAACGAACGAGAGAAAAGATGAATGAATGAAAGATAAATGAAAGAATGAACAAACGAAAGAGAAAGAAAGAAAGAAAGAAAGAAAGAAAGAAAGAAAGAAAGAAAGAAAGAAAGAAAGAAAGAAAGAAAGAAAGAAAGAGAGGTGAATGAATGAATGAATGAATAAACAAATAAACAAAAACGAACAAACGAACAAAAGAAAAGAAAGATGAATGAAAGGAAAGAAAGAAAGGTGAATGAATGAAATGAGTGAAAGAATGAATGAATAAAGGAATGATTGAAAGAAAACAAAGATTGATGAAAGAAAAAAGATAAACGAACGAGTGAAAGAAAGATGAATGAATGAAATGAATGAACAAAAGAATGAATGAACAAACAAATGAGAGAAAAGAAAGATGAATGAATAAAAGATAATTGAAAGAACAAAGAAACAAACAAAAGAAAGAAAGAAAGAAAGAAAGAAAGAAAGAAACAACAAACAAACAAACAAACAAACAAACAAACAAAGAAAGAAAGAAAGAAAGAAAGAAAGAAAGAAAGAAAGAAAGAAAGAAAGAAAGAAAGAAAGAAAGAAAGAAAGAAAGAAAGAAAGAAAGAAAGAAAGGTGAATGAACAAAAGAAAGAAAGAAAGAAAGAAGAAAGAAAGAAAGAAAGGTGAATGAACAAAAGAAAGAAAGAAAGAAAGAAAGGTGAATGAACAAAAGAAAGAAAGGTGAATGAACAAAAGAAAGAAAGAAAGAAAGAAAGAAAGAAAGAAAGAAAGAAAGAAAGAAAGAAAGAAAGAAAGAAAGAAAGAAAGAAAGAAAGAAAGAAAGAAAGAAAGAAAGAAAGAAAGAGAGGTGAATGAATGAATGAATGAATAAACAAATAAACAAAAACGAACAAACGAACAAAAGAAAAGAAAGATGAATGAAAGGAAAGAAAGAAAAGTGAATGAATGAAATGAATGAAAGAATGAATGAATAAAGGAATGATTGAAAGAAAACAAAGATTGATAAAAAGAAAAAAGATAAACGAACGAGTGAAAGAAAGATGAATGAATGAAATGAATGAACAAAAGAATGAATGAACAAACAAATGAGAGAAAAGAAAGATGAATGAATAAAAGATAATTGAAAGAACAAAGAAACAAACAAAAGAAAGAAAGAAAGAAAGAAAGAAAGAAAGAAAGAAAGAAAGAAAGAAAGAAAGAAAGAAAGAAAGAAAGAAAGAAAGAAACAAACAAACAAAGAAAGAAAGAAAGAAAGAAAGAAAGAAAGAAAGGTGAATGAACAAAAGGAAGAAAGAAAGAAAGAAAGAAAGAAAGAAAGGTGAATGAACAAAAGAGAGAAAGAAAGAAAGAAAGAAAGAAAGAAAGAAAGAAAGAAAGAAAGAAAGAAAGAAAGAAAGAAAGAAAGAAAGAAAGAAAGGTGAATGAATGAATGAATGAATGAACGAATAAACAAAAATGAACAAACGAACAAAAGAAAAGAAAGATGAATGAAAGGAAAGAAAGAAAGGTGAATGAATGAAATGAATGAACGAAAGAATGAATTAACAAACAAATGAGAGAAAAGAAAGAAGAATGAATAAAAGATAATTGAAAGAACAAAGAAACAAACAAAAGAAAGAAAGAAACAAACAAAGAAAGAAAGAAAGAAAGAAAGAAAGAAAGAAAGAAAGAAAGAAAGAAAGAAAGAAAGAAAGAAAGAAAGAAAGAAAGAAAGAAAGAAAGAAAGAAAGAAAGAAAGAAAGAAAGAAAGAAAGAAAGGTGAATAAATGAATAAATGAACAAAAACAAATGAATGAACGAAAGAAAATGTAAATGTAATATAATTTAACAAAACTATTTAAACAACTAAACAATATTTCAATAAAGAACTGACTAATCAAATATCACATGAACTCATGACTATTTTACTGTAATTAAATGAACTGTAACTACAGTAAAATTATATTATGTACAATAAATGTAATTTAATAATAATCTTTTAAAAATATCATCAATATTTAGATAAATAAATGTAATTTTTATACAAACAAATTGAGCTTTAATTTTAATATTTAAATGGTTTGGTTTGTGTATATTCCATTAAATAAATAAATAATAAATGTTGTTATATTGTCCAGTCGAGGAATAGGTATAGTAATGGAGGAAAGCGAGTGAACGGCCACAAGATAAAGCAGCACAGCACCGTGTGGTTTAGCCATAAAGCTCCTCTCTCCTGGACTTCATGAGCAGGGCAAAGTGGGAGGCCCAGGAGGATCTGGTTCCTGATTCCCCAAGCCTGTCCTGATGGCTAAAACACAGCCATTAAAACACTCAGTAGGAACAAAGTTTCTGAGGGAAACCGCAGGCTCTCTTGGCCACATCCACAGCCGACTGGGGCTCTGTTTTAATTGAGACAGCCCGTATAAAGTCTCATGCTAATACCCTTTTGTCCACGGTTCTTGCTGCAGACCTTTAATTACGTCTTTCAACTGTGGCCATTTATTTCGTTTCGGCACAGCGAGAACAAAAGCCTCATAGAGACAAAATATAAACGTTCACGCTCATATGACCAAGACGCAGAGTATATCATGACGCATCTCTCAGGTCATTCAGGGTGTCTTGGAGAGGTGAAGTTTCGAAGTCTCAACAATTAGATAGTGGGGTGCCTCAGGGTTCTGTTTTTGGACCAATTTGGTTTTATATTTACAGGCAATTGCTAAGATATGTCATTCAGAAACTCTGGTTTTCTTATCATTGCTATACTGATGGCACTCAACCCTACCTCACATACAGCAATCTTGCTTTGGAAAACCTGACATATGCAGTTAAAGGTGCAGTATGTAAGTTTGACATCGAGTGGTTAAACTATGCATTGCACCCTGGTTCAAAACACATGCAAGCGCAGATTGCTAGATTGACGACACCTACATCAGTGCGCCTGACTATCGAGCCTAAAGGTTGATTTAAATTGTGTTGTAAATAAAAGCAACGGCACACGAAAGAAGGAATATTTAGCATATAAAAAGGCGTTTTTGTCCTGACCAACACCTGGGGAAACGAAACTGCTTCTATTTCTTGCAGCTGAACAAACAAAAACTGACTGTGATCACCTCAGGTAGACCTCAGGTGCTTTATTCAATGTTAAATGCTAGTGATGCAAGTTTGAATGAAATTTTACATGACATTTATTACCATACTACTGAAAGCAGCAGCAGAAAGTTCACCTCAGATGTTGAAAATAAAATAAACCGTTTGAAAAAACTCCCTTTAAGCAAACACATATCAGTGACTCAGCAGGCACATTTAGTAATGTTAAAGGTTTAATATGTATTAGAGTATAACTTTGACCATTTTGCTAGAGTGCAGTGAGTGCACTATTCTGTGCTTCTGAATGGCTGTATTTACATTTCTGTCATGTTTCATTTGGTGCAAACAGCCAAATTGCTCATCACTGCAAATCTCGTCAAGTAGCGTGTTGTTAGAACACTGGGTTACAATGTAACCTGCTCACCTAAGGTATACGTTTGTATTATTTGCTAATTAATAACCTCATGTGGAATTCTAAATCTGTGTCTCATTTCGGAGTCTGCTACTGTCCACCAGAGGTTGCATTTCAGTTGCAGACACATACTTTGAGAGGCTTTGTGACTGAATGAATGAAAAAATGCTGTTTTCCACCAAGGCAATCCGGAGTGCTGAAATATAATTGGCTAAAGTGGTATTGGACGGGTTAAATGACCAAAACAAACACAGCCATTCCAGCACGTAATATGTGGTCCACCTTTCGCGGCCTCACAGTTTCGCAAATTTTTTTTGTACAATTTGACATGCTTTTTTTTTACATTTATTTATTTTTTACAGAGCATTGTGTTCTGCATCCTGATTGGCTGTAGACCATTGTCAATCGATCTCCTCCGTGTCTCCTGCGCAATACATATTGTCTTCAGCTTGCCAAATTAACATAAATAATCGATTGCTAGCAGTGTGAGTTCCAACAAGTAACTGTGACTGTCTGCAGTACTATCGTATAGGGGGTGACACAACGGATGGGCAGCGCCACCCATTATGGTCCATTTCCACTGAGTGGTACGGTGCGGTTCAGTGCAAAGCAGATTCCGTACTGTACCACTTTTTGGGTACCCTTTGCAAAGGGTACCAAAAGGCGGAGTAAGGTAACAAAACGCTATTGGTTTACAGAGATACGTCACTCGTTCTTGGACAAGGGGGATAATGAAAACAAAGGAACCGCCATCTTTTAAAAACACAGCCAAGACATTACATCGTTATAAAATATACATATAATAACGAGACATGGTCGACCCGATCTCAAACAAACCTTGTCGTTGTCTTGAGGAACAGCCACAAAGACAAGAAGAACAAAATCTGCTGTGTCCTGTTGTTGTTTTTCGAGCCTATCTTAAAGTGCGAGCGGTTTCACTTTCTCCAAAGAACTCGCAATCGCTCGCGTACACGTCTATATTTGAAATAACGAACTTTTTAAGCTGATGATAATAATGAGCCTGTGATTATTGAAGTGCTTCTGACATCCGATCCTTTCAGAAACGGACAAACACGAGAGAGAAGAGCGGGGGAAAAAAGCGGGAGAAGTCGGAAAAAACAAAGCAGCAAATGATTCTTTCAGCGACCTAAACCATGAACAAACTGTCATGTTTAACTATTATCATCACCTTTTGGACTATTATAAACTCGGGAATGACGGAAATACTCTCTAACAGGAGGTTACACATGCTGCTGAAGATTAAAGATGCAGATGAGAGGTTTGCTCTGACTGTGGGCTATATATCGTGTTGTTTTTGAACCCAAATAAGGACTAAATGTATGTTTTCTGTAATTGGTAACAAATCGGAGACTGTAGGGGTCTGTATGTGTTCATAGATGTTGCATTTATTTATTTATTTTATATAATTACCGAAGTTACAGTAGGCTATTTCACACTGTCATTGATCTGCAGTTATAATCAAACCATGTTCATAGAAAGGTTAGTAAAGAACATTTATACACAAGTAGTTAAGTGTATAAAGCATCTGTTTTGTGAGAAGTGCTTCTCATACGATATGTAAATGACCCATACAGCTTTACTTTGGCATTTCCTCGAGCGAGAATGACGTTGTCTGAAACTTTCTGTCGTATACCACGTGGAAACGCAAGCCTGATAAAGGTGACCCATACTGACCCATCCCATACTGTACCACTCAGTGGAAATGGGCCATTATAGAATTGTAAACATAGTCAGCGGCTGTCTGCGGTGCCCAGCTACGACTCAGAACACTGTTCATATTTCCGCCGCGCCATCTAAATAATTTCATTTGAAATAAGATGCGAATGTGCACGTGCGTGTCACATCCAAGTGTCATGTCAGCTTTTCCCGGCGCATTCTTATTGCGACCCCCTTAAGGATGGAGTCTGCTTTCGCTTTGTGGATCAGTGACTGCAGGATAAAGAACATTACGCTGGATGCCAATATTATCTGCACAAAAGCTAAAGAGCTTTATAAACCTTTGAATGTTCGCGCCTGACAACAGGTTTGGCTCTTTGGTTTCATTCTATAATACTGGACTTATTTTTTTACGAAAGTTTAAACTTTGAGAGTGTTTAAACAAGAGAGAAACGTGTGCAAATGTTAATGTCTGTCTGAGAGAAGTGTATAAAGTGTAGTGAGGGGTTTTACAGCCTTAAAGGGAACATAGTTTACCTCTTTTTTATGATTTAATATTAATATTATGGTTCTTCTGAGTGTGCCAGTTTAGGTTCAGTTTAAAACACAATTCTGATTTTTTTATTATAATGTGTTAAAAGTGTCATGTTGGGGGCGTGTCCACAGCTCGCTGATTTATGGGTGTGTTGCTTCACATCTAAATTAGTTTCGGCTTCCCGCCAACGTAACAAGGGGGCGGGGCCATGAGCTCACCCACTCTGCGTTTGCAACAGTCTGACAGGCAGACGGAGAAGGAGAGAGAAGTTCGTACATGTACGACTCTGACACAGACTAAGCAGAGAGTACAAAATCATTTGTGTCTTTGTACAGTTTTACAGCCAACTGTGTGCTAGTTTCAAGTGCTGAGCTTGTACACAGAAACTAATAACCACACACACTGAATTAACTTTGACTGAGGCACCGGATGCGCTGCTCGAAGCCGCGACACGGCACACCAGACACTCTCTGTAGCGCAGCAGAAACATGAAGTGTCCCGAATCTTCGCGCCACGCGTTTTTGAATTCTAAACATAGGTTTCTGCAGCGGTCCGCGGCGCCCAGCCGTCGACTTGAGTGTACCCTGATAGAAACCTATGTTTAGAATTCGAAAACGCATGCTAGTTAAGATCACAGGGAGCTTCTGGGATCGCGAGAAATGCAAACGGCTGAAGTATAAGGTAGACTCAATGAGAAGTACACATGTTTGCAAACCTACCTAAAGATACAACCAATAATTCCGATTAGAGCGATAATGTGGAGAATATTGATCTTGTGTTGAGCCCAATGAGCCTTGCATCTAAAAATAGAGCTAGCGTGTTCCTTTAGTGATATCGCTTCGACTCACGCTGAAAATGGCAGACGTGAATCAACAAACTGAGGATATGATGACGCGCCTGTCAATCAATATTGGTGGGCGGGGGGACCGCTCTCCTACGTCAGGTAGCGGTCGATTTGAAAACAGCTCCAATTGGTCCACCATTTTTTATGTTGTTAAATTGAAAAAAAAAAGCACTGGGTGTGCTTATATTACCCCAATATGACAGTCTATACACCATACATGCACATATGTCTGTCCAAACAGCTTGAAAAGTAGATTTTTTACCATAGGTGCCCTTTAAAAATAAAGCTGACTACTTCTTGGATTTCGCCTATTGTGGGTTATTTTTACAACGTGACTCCCGCGATAAACGAGGGATCACCGTATTCCAAATTTTGCTTGTATTTGTGCGCTGAAGACTGATTTGTTTTCATTGTTGTTTATCAGTTTATTGATCAGCATGTTAAACTTCTGAAAGAACTATTCTGCATATCAACCTGATTTAAATGCTCACTGATCGGTAGGTAGGTTGTGCGTGTTTTTCAGTGAATGCAAATTGAAGTATACACATTTATCCTGACCTCCAGACGCTCTTGCTTGACTTCATCCAGTTCATCGTCTTCCATCAGTGTCAGAAACTCCCCAGTCTGGTCAATGGAGCTCAGGAAGTCCTCCGCTAGACGCTGCCTCTTGTTCACATTGCTGCTGCTGCTGCTGCTGTATTTATCTGAAACACACAGAGAGGTAGATGGGTTTATAGTGAGTGTGCAGCATTCAGAAGGTTTCATTGAGTTGGATCTACTCATAATATAAAGGTTGTTCAACCATCATTATTACACAGCTGTCTGGAATACTCAACCCTGATTGGTCAATCATGACATTTTAAGGTATGTTATTCCTAAATAACAACTGTTGAATATCACAGGCTCATAAGGAAACTTCGAATCACCTTTGACTGTCAGTGAAAACGCTCAAATCCATATACTTAAATCCATATTCATATGTATCTGCTTGTCTGTCGCCACGGTTTGGCACCATCTTGTGAAAGAATAATATGGAGGTAAGATTAGTCTATGCTTTAATTAGCCAGTTCGGTTTCTGTCAGCTTTGTGTTTTTGACTGTTTGGCCCCATCTTGTGTCTGAATAATGTGCAGGTTAGTGTATACTCCATCAGCTGTTTTTGATTCTGTCAGCTTTGTGTTTTTGACAGTTTGGCCCCATCTTGTGTCTGAATAATGTGCAGGTTAGTGTATACTCCATCAGCTGTTTTTGTTTTTGTCAGCTTTGTGTCCTTGACTGTTTGGTGCCATCTTGTGTCTGAATAATGTACAGGTTAGTGTATACTCCATCAGCTGTTTTTGATTCTGTCAGCTTTGTGTTTTTGACTGTTTGGCACCATCTTGTGTCTGAATGATGTGCAGGTTAGTATATATACTATCAGCTGTTTTTGTTTCTGTCAGCTTTGTGTCCTTAACTGTTTGGCGCCATCTTGTGTCTGAATAATGCGCAGGTTAGTGTATACTCCATCAGCTGTTGTCAACACTGTCAGCTTTGCATTTTTGCCTATTCTGTGCCATCTTGTATCTGAATAAAGCACAGGTTAGTGTATACTCCATCAGCCATTTTACTTTCTATCAGCCTTGTGTTTTTAACTGTTCAGCGCCATCTTGTGCCTGAATAATGCGCAGGTTAGTGTATACTCCATCAGCTGTTTTCGTTTCTGTCAGCTTTGTGTCCTTGACTGTTTGGCGCCATCTTGTGTCTGAATAATACACAAGTTAGTGTATACTCCATCAGCTGTTTCTGTCAGCTTTGTGTCCTTCACTGTTTGGCGCCATCTTGTATCTGAATAAAGCACAGGTTAGTGTATACTTCATCAGCCATTTTACTTTCTATCAGCCTTGTGTTTTTAACTGCTCAGCGCCATCTTGTGCCTGAATAATGCGCAGGTTAGTGTATACTCCATCAGCTGTTTTCGTTTTTGTCAGCTTTGTGTCCTTGACTGTTTGGCGCCATCTTGTGTCTGAATAATACACAGGTTAGTGTATACTCCATCAGCTGTTTCTGTCAGCTTTGTGTCCTTCACTGTTTGGCGCCATCTTGTATCTGAATAAAGCACAGGTTAGTGTATACTTCATCAGCCATTTTACTTTCTATCAGCCTTGTGTTTTTAACTGTTCAGCGCCATCTTGTGCCTGAATAATGCGCAGGTTAGTGTATACTCCATCAGCTGTTTTAGTTTCTGTCAGCTTTGTGTCCTTGACTGTTTGGCGCCATCTTGTGTCTGAATAATGCACAGGTTAGTGTATACTCCATGAGCTGTTTTAGTTTCTGTCAGCTTTGTGTCCTTGACTGTTTGGCGCCATCTTGTGTCTGAATAATGCACAGGTTAGTGTATACTCCATCAGCTGTTTCTGTCAGCTTTGTGTCCTTGACTGTTTGGCGCCATCTTGTGTCTGAATAATGCACAGGTTAGTGTATACTTCATCAGCTGTTTTTGATTCTGTCAGCTTTGTGTCCTTGACTGTTTGGCACCATCTTGTGTCTGAATAATGCACAGGTTAGTGTATACTCCATCAGCTGTTTTTGTTTCTGTCAGCTTTGTGTCCTTGACTGTTTGGCGCCATCTTGTGTCTGAATATTGCACAGGTTAGTGTATACTCCATGAACTGTTTTTGTTTCTGTCAGATTTGCATTTAATTAAAAAATTAATACTATTACTAGTATAACTATTACGGCTCAGAACAATGTTTAGTGTCTAATTGTTATGTTTTGTTGCAAGTAGTCATGTAAAAAGCAGGATAAAGTATATACAGGAGGTTGCTATCGTAGAATAATGTAACTGATGAAACTGTCACCCCTAATTATTTACATTTTTTATTATTTATTACTTTTTAAAGAACAATCACAAGTTCACCAACTCACAATATCACCAAATATTTCCCTTCAAACCTTCCATAAAGTGTCTGATAATCGCTCAGTCGCACAGTGAGCAGATCTAAATCTAGAAGCTCAAATACGAGACTTTTGCTCACTATGACTATAATTTCCACAATATCAGCTCAAGCACAGAAAACCCCTCTCAGTGTTTCCAGCACGTTCCTGCAATACCGGCCCAAAAAAACAAGGAACATGTTCATTAAATGAAAGGAAATACATTGATTAAACACACTTCAGTGAAGTAACGTCTGCTGGTGAATGACAGAAACAACCCCCGAAAATGTTTAATCAAGCTTACTGAATGTACAACACCTAAACAGCAGCTGCTTTTCTGGCCTTCGGGTTGGCAGAGACTGGCACGGCTGTAATTGTGGACTTCCTCTGGAAACGGAGCGACTCAATCAAACGCTCGAAACGTCACTTCATATAAACTCACTTTTAAATGATACACATACATCAGCAGATGTAATTAGCAGCGTGTTTCTGGCTTTAAATAGTCCTTAATTTGACATTCGATACAACTTTTGGATGAAAATAAGTCCTTGGAAAATCCTGGTTTGGATGAATAGCTAATCTAATAATGATGAAATGGTGCATTAAAATCTAACTACATAAACACAAGAAAATCTCAGTGAATTCATCCTTCAACATTAGGAAGTAAAAATAGCTCTTTTTTTAAATGCGTCGGTAACAGGGTGATTAGGAGAGCTTCAAAAGCAGCAGAAGGAAATGTAAAACTATGAAAATATAAAACAGCTATCTGCTATAAATATATAAATTGTTCTAATATAATGCATTTTTTGGGACTTTACAACCTGTAATATCTAAACAAACAAACAAACAACTCCACAATAAATAAATAAATTTAATTAAAATAAAAATTAATACAATATTAAATAAAAATATAAAATAAAAAAATTATTAAAAAATGAAATAAAATGTAAAATAACTTAATTTTTAATTAATTAATAATTTAATAATTACAATTTTAATTAAAATTCAATTAAATAAAACAATATTAAATAAAATAAAAATAAATTGAAAAAAAATTAATAAAATTAAATTAAAAATGTAATAAAAAATGTTTATAAAATAAAAATTGTATAAAATTTAAAATAAAAATTAAATTAATTAAAATTAAATTAAATTAAATAAAAAAACATAAATGTAAATTAAAATAAATAAATAAATTAATTTAATATAAAATTAGATAGATAGATAGATAGATAGATAGATAGATAGATAGATAGATAGATAGATAGATAGATAGATAGATAGATAGATAGATAGATAGATAGATAGATAGATAGATAGATAGATAGATAGATAGATAGATAGATAGATAGATAGATAGATAGATAGATAGATAGATAGATAGATAGATAGATAAATATAGATAGATAGATAGATCCCTGTAGCTCAAATAGTAGATCATGGCACTATAATGTCAAGATTGTTAGTTTGATTCCCATGGAAAGCAAACACTCATAAAATGTAAACATTCCATGTTAAGCAAGCCATTTTGGATAAAAGGGTCTGCCAAGGATGACTGCAACCCAATTTACTACCGTAACTACTTGTATTGCTACACATTTATTTCTAGACTCACTATAGAACCAATTGCATTTCAACCTAAATTCCATCAGTACCTACTTGTATTTTAAATTAACACAGGTCTTTCGATGCAAAAAAAGAAGTGTTCAGCTGGGCAAAACGTTTCTACTTCTAAATGTACAAACTAAGCTCTTGCAACACAATTTATATCTGTAGTTACTTGTATTTCTGAGCGAAACAGGACATTCTAGGTGAAAAACTAAGAAAAACTAATATTTTACACTGAGAATGGATCACATGGTGCATATGAAATTGGGAAGTAAAATCTAAATAAATAAACATTAGCAAAACCTACTGAATTAAACCTTCAAAATAAACAAGTACAAGTAAAAATGGCATTTTAATTGTGCAACCAGACCATTAAAACTATCTTATTCTGACTTAATACAATTTTCAGCAACGTTTTATTTTTAGGAGACCTTGTGCTTGCTTACTATAGTAACTACACTTATAGTAACTAGTAACTTTTCTTAGATTTTTTTGTTTTGTTTCTAGTCCAAATATCTAAAACTTCTTAAACCAAGAAGCATTTTCTAGACATGAAAAAATGGTCTTGTTTTAAGAAATAATATGCCCAAATTAATCTAGTTTTTCCTTAAATCAAAGCAAAATAGCCTGCCAAAAGGGTAAGCAAAATAATCTTATGTCAAATTAAAAAAATAAGATTATTATGCATACGCCACTGGCAGACCATTTTGCTTGTCTTGTTTAGAAACATGGGGTGGCGCAGTGGGTAGGGCGATCGCCTCACAGCATGAAGGTCGCTGGTTCGAGCCCCAGCTGGGTCAGTCGGCATGTCTGTGTGGATTTTGCATGTTCTACCCGTGTTGGTGAGGGGTTTCCTCATGGTGCTCTGATTTCCCCCACAAGTCCAAAAACATGCACTTTAGGCGAAATGAAACTAAATTGGCCGTAGTGTATGAGTGTGTTTGTGTGTGTGAATGAGTGTATATGGGTGTTTCCCAGTGATGGGTTGCAGCTGGAAGGGCATCCGCTGCGTAAAACATATAATTAAGTCGGTGGTTCATTCCGCTGTGGTGACCCCTGATTAATAAAGGGACTAAGTCGAAAAGAAAATGATTGAATGAACGAATGTTTAGAAACAAGACAGAAACTCTAAGTAAAAAAGCATTTTGCAGTGTACAATTAATTATGCATAATTAGTTACACATAAGTAACCCCAAGCAGAAACCACCTTCAAAACATAAACAAGTACATGTAATCATATATTACTCAGTAGCTAAATGATTGTTTACACTGTAACCCTATTTTCTAACTTCTTGCAATGTATTACTTCTACCTAGTTAAAATATTTTACAGTGAAAAGAATCTTAAAGGGATAGTTCACCCAAAAATAAAAATTAGCTTATATCATTACTCTCCTTTGTGTGGTTTTAAACCATTAATAAGTTCTGTTGAACACAAATATCGATTTTTGAAAAATGACATAGCTGCCACCCACTGACTTCTATAGTCTTTCCATTTCACTACCTGACAAAAGTCTTGTCGTTGATCCCAGAGCAACAAATAATAACTCGACTTCTAGTTGATCATTTGGAAACGTGTCAGAAGGTCGATTTTTCCCATGATTCATCTGTTGAACTGCATCACAATCATCACAGATACTGCAGAAGACCTATAAGACTCACATGCACCAAATATTCTCATAGAAATCAGTCAAGTTTGGTGAAGGAAAAATCATGGTTTGGGGTAACATTTAGTATGGGGGGAGTGTGAGAGATCTGCAGAGTGGATGGGAACATCAACAGCCTGATGTATCAAGACATTTGTGCTGCCCATTACATTACAAACCACAGGAGAGGGCAAATTCTTCAGCAGGATAGCGCTCCTTCTCATACTTCAGCCTCCACATCAAAGTTCCTGAAAGCAAAGAAGGTCAAGGTGTTCCAGGATTGGCCAGCCCAGTCGCCAGACATGAACATTATTGAGCATGTCTGGGGTAAGATAAAGGAGAAGGCATTAAAGATGAATCCAAAGAATCTTGATGAACTCAGGGAGTCCTGCAAGAACGCTCTCTTTGGCATTCCAGATGACTTTATTAATCAGTGATTTGAGTCATTGCAGAGATGTATGGATGCAGTCCTCCAAGCTCATGATGGAGTTAAGACACAATATTCATTCTGTTTCCACTGCAGCATGACTTTATATTCTATACTGGACATTATTTCTGTTCAGTGACAAGACTTTTGTCTAAGCAAAGTCAGACCTTACTGTCCTAATGAGATAATTCAAATTCAAGGCATGATCATATTTTATTTTGGTGAAATAAGCATAATCTAGAGGCCTTTGCCTTTCATATAAGCCACTTCTGATACCAAATGATCAACTCGAAGTCAAATTATTATTTGTTGTTCCTCAAACTTGGATGGGTGACAAGACTTCTGTCAGATAGTGCAACACAGAAGAAAGAAACTCAAATAGGTTTTGAACAAGTGAGTAAATGATGACAGAATTGTCATTGTATGTTGAACAATCCCTTTAATGCCAAAAAAAGACTCTAAAACTGACCATATGCTGCTAACCATCTCTATATGGAAAATAAAAGGCAAATCATTTTAGAAGAGAAACCAGTTTTAACATGCACTAATGAATCGTTAACAATAAGACCATGCAAGACACAAAATCAGAAAGTAAAAGCGGCTTCACCACGACAATCTCATGCTACACCACTCTATATCTGACCCAAAATCTGCTGAGCGACCTCGAAAAAAGACAATAGCGGTTGAACAGAAGTTCTTCATTTGCAGTTTACTTTTGTTTTAAGGGGTCACCGCACGAACACTGCACAAAAAGGAATCAAAACTCTACATTGCAACCCTCCAAACGCACCACACCAGAGAAAGACCGCGTTACTCTGCTCACAATGAAACAATTCCACTCTTATATGTTATATCGCATGCAATAATGCAGATAATAGTCGGAGAACAATGATCTCCCGCTTGCAAGCGTCACGGACGGGGTCACCGAACCTCCACAGCAACACATTAAAGAGAAGGAAAAGCATCAGACTCGGAGACTCCAGTGTTTCTCCATCTCTCAGGTTTCACTCTAGATGAGGAGCAAGAGTCCTAATGATCCTCCGCATGACATTACATGGCGCTGGTTTTGTGCTGATATTGATGAGGGCGAGTGCTGTTCAAAGAGGACTGATGCCAAAGCTTCTGTCTGCATTCTGGTTAATGACTCGCGCTGATTGACTGTGGCGTGCAAAATTACCCTGCTCGTTACGCACCGCTTGGTCATTTAAAGGCTAAATGGTAAAACGCTGCTGATGAGGGAGCATGGTTAGATCTCGTACATGAATAAAAAGTACTTGTAAGCAAAACACTGTATATATGAAATTATAATTTGATAATTTGGGTTGGGAATCAAGAGAGAGTTTCCATTTCATCCCATTGTTAAAAGGGAGTCATTTTCATGACATTCAGATATTTTCAATATGTAAGTTTCCCATGCTCCTATGCAGTATGGCGTACCTGAGGGCTCGATTCTGGGTCCTCTTCTGTTTGCGTTATTAGGGACGGAGCACCTATTGGAATTGCTTTGTTTAATCTTCTTCTTCTCAAAAACGAACCACATTTTGAGGGTCTAAACATGCTTGAAAACTCACAAAACTGCGCACTCATGTGGGTTTTAGAGGTGAGTGTGGCAAAACAACTCAACAGCGCCACCTATACACTTTTGACGAAGTAGCCTCCGAGTTACGTTTCACGCACACTAGGGGTGGGCGATAGGACCTAAAATTAATATCACGGTATTTTTCATCTTTTGAACGGTGACGGTATAATATCATGGTATTACTTTCAATAGCAAAATAATATACATCTCAAGTAAGAACAGACAAAAGAAAGTCTCACTTCTATCACTCTTTAAAAGTTTTGGTTTGGGTCATTGTAAATGCTCAGTCTCGTTATGAGCTGATCTTCATTTCTCTGTGTTGGTGGAATAAAGCAGGCGAGTCAGCCGCACCAATTTATGAGCAGACACAGCAGGATTCTCGCGATGACCACCAGCGCAATTCCGCTCTTTGTTATGAGCCGTAGTTTCAGTATAAACTTAGTAAAGGTGAGTTTCTTTGGCGATGATGTGTACAGTGTTAGATTTTATATTTAGCGGACACTTGCGCTGAACACGCGGTGAATGCAACGCATCGAGATTCGGGCACCTTCTCCGAAAACACTCGATTGATCTCAGCTGGCGGATCAACATTTACCTCATGTTAAGATCGCTGTCATCTGCGCCATTATTATTATTATAACTTTAGGTGAGGTTTGCAAACCTGTGCACTTTTCACTCTTCAGCCGTTTGCATTTCCTGCAGTAACAAAAGCTCCCTGTTATCTGACAGCGGGAAGCGTTGAGTGACTGACAGCTATGAACCAATACAGCAGCAGGGTAGAGCGATTCAGCAAGTTTTTAGAGAAAATCAAATCAGATTGCACTACAACCATTATATTCAGACACACAAATGCTCCCAAATATATTATGAGGGCGCATAGATTAAATTTCGGGCGCTCATGCGACCAAAATGGTTGCAATTTCGAGCCCTGTAGTATAAGGACATGTATTCAGACCACAACTGAACGTTTGAAGAAAATTGAATGCCTTATTATTTAGAATTAGCTATTATTGATGTAAATGCAGCCATTCAAGGCGCATAATTGATTTATTACGGTATTAGAAAATCCATGTCGTGGCGCAATGTCACACCGGTGATGACTATGACACTGGTGTACCGCCCAACCCCTAACGCACACATACCAAAGCTGGCACACACATCAAACATGCAAATACCTACAAAAAAGTATCTTGGTGTGAAATCTCAAACCCTACAGGAAGTCAGATATTTTTTGCTTCCTCTGCCGAAAAAGTGCAGTTTTTGCAGGCATTATATTTTAACAATCTCCTCCGAGGGATTTCATCAGATCAACACCAAAATTGGGTTTTGTCATCTAAATGCCTTGGCGATGTTCAATTGTGAAGATCTAGAGTTTTCATCGAAGGGTGTGTCCTTAGCCGCCTCACAAACTTTGATGTTATCATCAATATAGTATAACAATAATTAAACAATATGTTGCTGAGTATGTTATAGTGCTAGTTTGGGTGGTTTAGGTCTGTTCTGCACATTAAATAAATGTGACATTAAAACCATCAAGTCTGTCTAAAACATTCATTCAAATGATTCGTTCAAAATGATTCATTTAGAAACGAGTCCTCATAAATGGATCACTGAATGACTGGTGTGACATGATGATGATGAAATGTTTCATGTTCATGTCCCTCGTTATGAAAAAGTCAGACTTTGATCAGAGTTGTTGAGAAGTACTGCACATATAATACCTGAATCCAGCAGGTCTTCGTCATCAATGGTTTTCAGGACTTTAGATTTGTAGTCTCTGAACTGCATGTACTTGAAGAGTCGCTTTATTTTTTTCTGATGGAAGAAATAAATATATAAATAAATAAAGACTCCATGTTTAAATGATCTCAAAACATACAAGAAATTCTTTTTAGATATATAAATATATGAGAAAACTCTAATTAGATTCCTAATGTGTGTGAGAACCAGAAGTTGTTGAGACTTTTATTTCAGTATGTTGATTTCCCTCCAACTGACACAGAATATTGAGTAGAGGGAGGGGCTTTCTTTTTGCTCATCATTCCCTTAGAGCAAACTAACGGTAAAGGGGCGTGGCTAAGAATATGGTGGCTGAAGCTTCAGTGACATCATCAGAAAAGGACCGCCCACTCCAAATGCAAATGCAGATGCTCAGACTTTGATTGAAGATCACCAAAACAAACTTTTTTCCTCACAAACTCTTCCACACCCCTCACTGCACACCATCAACATGTAGCATGCACTGCACTTTAACCAATCCATATTTAAAACAATACTGCCTACAGCTATGTGTACACCTATTCATTGTGCATTTTGCTGTCAACACTGCTAATTTTACATTGTCCTGTTTTTTTGGATTATGCTGTTGTATGTTGTTGTATTTTGCACTGTCGTTGTATTTGGACTGTAGTTGTATTTGCACTTTCTGTATTTTGCACTGTCGTTGTTTTTGCACTGTCATTGTATTTGCACTGTCATTGTATTTGCACTGTCGTTGTATTTGCACTGTCTGTATTTGCACTGTCATTGTATTTGCACTGTCGTTGTATTTGCACTGTCTGTATTTGCACTGTCATTGTATTTGCACTGTCGTTGTATTTGCACTGTCTGTATTTGCACTGTCTGTATTTGCACTGTCATTGTATTTGCACTGTCATTGTATTTGCACTGTCGTTGTATTTGCACTGTCTGTATTTGCACTGTCATTGTATTTGCACTGTCATTGTATTTGGACTGTCATTGTATTTGGACTGTAGTTGTATTTGCACTGTCATTGTATTTGCACTGTCATTGTATTTGCACTGTCATTGTATTTGCACTGTCATTGTATTTGCACTGTCATTGTATTTGGACTGTCATTGTATTTGGACTGTAGTTGTATTTGCACTGTCTGTATTTTGCACTGTCGTTGTATTTGCACTGTCATTGTATTTGGACTGTGGTTGTATTTGCACTGTCTGTATTTTGCACTGTCGTTGTATTTGCACTGTCATTGTATTTGGACTGTGGTTGTATTTGCACTGTCTGTATTTTGCACTGTCGTTGTATTTGCACTGTCATTGTATTTGGATTGTAGTTGTGTTTGCACTGTCTGTATTTTGCACTGTCTGGAGCCAGCACCTAAGCTTTACACTTATCACAGCACACGTGCTGCTGATGATGTGACAATAAAAGTGATATGATTTAATTTGATATCAATGTGCTTTAACAAAATAGCAAAAAAAGAACATTTTGACTCCACATCAAAATTAATACAGTTGAAATCTGAATTATTAGTATAATTCTCATGTATATTCCCCCCCCCCCAATTTCTGTTAAACAGAAAGAACCTTTTTCAACACATTTCTAATCATAATAGTTAAGAACTCATTTCTAATAACTGATTTCATTTACCTTCGCCATGATGACAGCACATATTTGACTAGATATTTTTCAAGACACTTCTATACAGCTTAAAGTGACAT
>NC_079451.1:47928511-47956011 GCF_903798145.1 Danio aesculapii | reverse complement strand
CACCCAGCACACTACCTGTTCGAACTGTTACCGTCTGGTCGGCGCTTCAGAGCACCGAGCACAAAAACAGCCAGACACAGGAAAAGTTTCTTTCCTCAGGCTGTCTACCTTATGAACAGTTAAATATTCCCCTACTGTGCAATAAATATGTGCAATACTTTCTCATACGCACTTGTACACAGCACCTTATATCAATATACAATGCAATACCTTCTACATTCACACTTGTAGCACCTTATAACCTGTATATTTATAACAATCTGTACATACAACTCAACATGCAGGTTTCTTGACTAACCGCATCTGTTTAATGTTTATCTTTTTTATTCATATTTATTTTGTGTTGTCACTTGTCACTTTATGTACACTGGAAGCTTCTGTAGCCAAAACAAATTCCTTGTGTGTGTGAAGCACACTTGGCAATAAAACCGATTCTGATTCTGATTCTATTGGTTTATATCATTTTACAGTTGCTCAGTTGCTCTACAGTACACTTCAGCTGAAGAATCATCAATGTGAGTTACTAAAATAAATAAAGTAAATTACGAAACATAATGGGTCAATTACATTTAATAATTTCAGAGTAATGACCTAAACCACAAATAAAATAAATTTAAATGAATAAATGAAATAAAATAGGTTTTATACATGTTTTAGGAATGTAGCAATAAAATAAAGTGAAAAAAATGCATATAAAATATATTAATATCATATATGTACATGTTTTATGAGTGTAGCAATGCAAGAATAGAGTGAAAAAAGTCTAATGATAATTGGTTTGGAATTTTAATATAGAAAAATAGAAATAAAAATATTGGTTAAAATTGAATTTAATAGTGAATTACTAAAATAAGTACATTATTAAATAAATGTTGCAAGCTATTATGAAATGTATTGGGAACAGGTTTGGACATTCAGAGAACCCTGGGATAAAATTAAATAAGATTAAACTAAATTAAATTAAATATAAAATAAAATGGGCGACCCGGTGGCACAGTGGGTAGCGCTGTTGCCTTACAGCAAGAAGGTCGCTGATTTGAGCCTCGGCTGGGTCAATAGATAAATTGGGTAAGCTAAAATTGTCCATAGTGTGTGTGTGAAGGAGAGTGTATGGGTGTTCCCCAGTGATGGATTGGGGCTGGAAGAGAATCTGCTGCGTAAAAAATGTGCTGGATAAGTTGGCGGTTCATTCAGCTGTGGCGACCCCTGATTAATAAAGAGACTCAGCTGAAAAGAAAATGAATGAATGAATGAATGAGTGAATAAAATAAAATTTAAAACTATAATAAATTTAAATAAAATAAAATCTAAAAATTAAATAAGATATATAAAAATACAATTAAATAAAATATAAAAATAACATTAAATATAAAAATAAAATGAAATAAAAATTTTATTAAATCAAATAAAATATAAAAATTGTAATAAAATATAAAAATAAAATATAAAAATGAAATAAATATATAAAAATATAAAAAATATAAAAATAAAATTTAATAAAATATAAAACATATACAAATAAAATAAAATATAAAAATAAAATAAATATATAAAAATATAAAATATATAAAAATAAAATGTAATAAAATATAAAACATATACAAATAAAATAAAATATAAAAATGAAATAAATATATAAAAATATAAAAAATATAAAAATAAAATTTAATAAAATATCAAAAATATACAAATAAAACAAAATATAAAAAAATATAAAAATAAAATAAAATAAATAAATAAAATAAAAAAATGAAACAAAAAATCTAATCAAATCTAATAAAAAATAAATTAAATTATTTTTTTTTAAATAAAATAAAATGAAATAAAAACCTAAACAAAAACGCATATAAAATAATACATTAATATTACATATGTATTATACATGTTTTATGAGTGTAGTAATGCAAAAACAGAATACAAGTATTTAAACAGATTACGTGAAGTAAATTAAAAAAACAGGTAAAATCAAGTGGTTTGAAGGATAGTAGCAAAGTATAATGGTTGAAAATGATAATGAATGCGTATTTGGGGGACAAACTGTGATCCTACAATAGAGACTTTCAGTGTGTGATTCTTACTCTGAATATCCCTGACAAAAAACAAAATGCCTTCACACATTTTATTAGTTTTGCTGCTTGGATGTGCGCTCTCTCTATCTCTCTTTACATTTCTCTATAAATATAATCTGACTTTAATAGTGTGCTGTTCTGAATAAGGAGCTTTTGTTGGTAAAAAGACCGAAAGACTCTTGAAATCTCCAATAAAACTCACAGAAGGCAATTGAAACATCCAGAGGAGAAAAAAAGATCATACTTTTCATCAAGAGCTAAAAACTTCATCCACCTTCAGCAGATCTGGCCAAATGTAAACACTCACTGCTCACAAATATATTTACTTGTGGAGGAGACAGACCACACACACACGCACGCACACACACAGAGAGACAAACAGACACAGACAGATACACACAGACAGACAAACAGACAGGCACAGACAAACACAGACAGACACACATGCACAAAAGGACAAACAGAAACACACATGCATAGACATACACAGAATCAAACAGACACACGTGCGTGCATGTGAACAGACAGGCATGCCCACACATGCACACACTAATACATTAATAATACTCATTACATTCTCTTTTTGGCTTAGTCCCTTTATATAGCGGGGGTCGCCACAGCGGAATGAACCGCCAACTTATCCAGCATATGTTTTACACAGCGGATACCCTTCCAGCTGCAACCCAGTACTGGGAAACATCCATACACTCATTCACACTCGTACACTATGGCCAATTGAGCTAACCCAATTCACCTATAGCGCATAGGTAGTGCTGTCGCTGGTTTGAGCCTTGGCTGGGTCAGTTGGCGTTTCTGTGTGGAGTTTGCATGTTCTCCCTGCGTTGGCGTGGGTTTCCTCCGGGTGCTCCGGTTTTCCCCATAGTCCAAAGACATGCAATGCAGGTGAATTGGGTAAGCTAAAATTGTCCGTGTATGAGTGTGAATGAGTGTGTATGGATGTTTCCCAAAGATGGGTAGCGGTGGGAAGGGCATTAGTTGCGTGAAACATGTGCTGGATAAGTTAGCGGTTCATTCGGCTGTGGCGACCCCAGATTAATAAAGAGACTCAGCTGAAAAGAAAATGAATGAATCAATGAATGAATAAATAAACATACATTGCAATAAAAAAGTGATGGTTTACTCCATTTTGGATTAATTCTACTTTATTATACTACTTAAAAACACTTTATTGTATAATATTTCATTTAACGTTATGCACTCATTAGGTGCACCTTACACTAGTACCGGGTTGGACCCCCTTTTGCCTTCAGAACTGCCTTAATCCTCTGCGGCATAGATTCTGGAATACTGGAAATATTCCTCAGAGATTTTGCTCCATATAGACATGATAGCATCACGCAGTTAACTGTAGATTTGTTGGTTCACATCCATGATGTGAATCTCCCGTTCCACCACATACCAAAGGTGCTCTATTGGATTGAAATATGGTGACTGTGGAGGCCATTTGAGTACAGTAAACTCATTGTCATGTTCAAGAAACCAGTCTGAGATGATTTACGCTTTATGACATGGTGCGTTATCCTGCTGGAAGTAGCCATCAGAAGATGGAGACACTGTGGTCATAAAGGGATGGATATGGTCAGCAACAATACTCAGGTAGGCTTAGGCGTTGACACAATGCTCAATTGGTACTAATGGGCCCAAAGTGTGTCAAGAAAATATCCCCCACACCATTACACCACCACAAGCAGCCTAAACCGTTGATACAAGGCAGGATGGATCCATGCTTTCATGTTGTTTATGCCAAATTCTGGCAGCAGAAATGGAGACTCATCAGACTAGACGTTTTTCCAATCTTCTATTGTCCAATTTTGGTGAGCCTGTGTGAATTGTAGCCTCAGTTTCCTGTTCTTAGCTGACAGGAGTGGCACCCGGTGTGGTCTTCTGCTGTTGTAGCCCATCCGCCTCAGGGCGGGTTTCAGAGATGCTCTTCTGCAGACCTCGGTTGTAACGAGTGGTTATTTGAGCCATTCTCCTCTGACCTCTAACATCAACAAGGCATTTGCACCCACAGAACTGCCGCTCAATGGATATTTTCTCTTTTTCAGACCATTCTCTGTAAACCCTAGAGATGGCTGTGTGTGAAAATCCCAGTAGATCAGCAGTTTCTGAAATACTCAGACCAGCCCGTCTGGCACCAACAACCATGCCACGTTCAAAGTCACTTAAATCCCCTTTCTTCCCCATTCTGATGCTCACTTTGAACTGCAGTAGATCATCTTGACCATGTCTACATGCCTAAACGCATTGAGTTGCTGCCATGTGATTGACTGATTAGACTTTTGCGGTCTCGAGCAGTTGTACCTAATAAAGTGGCCGTTCAGTGTATATAAAATATATTTTTTTTATATCAGATTTGAACGAAGTTATAAACCATTTCAAATTATTGACAATAAATAATTAAATGAAACAATGACTATTTCTTTAAATAAAGCGTGCTTATGGTAAAGCAGTCGCAGATTTAGATTCACTGTGTTTTTAAGCTTTTATGATCTGCACAAGGAACAAAAACACATTTTAAACTCCATATTTTCCCCTTTTAATAATGCTTCCCATTCAAACACATTTTAAGGAAAGTTTTGATTGAATTTGGCCCAAAATGGAAAAAGAAAATACCCATGATCCCCTACAAGTCTCACAGTACGGCTGTTTTCAGGCTTTTTTCCATACCGTTTGCAAATCCCTGGCTCGCAAAACTGTCTTCTGCAAACTTTCAGATGAATTTGAGTAATTGCAGTAATTTTACAGGTTGATCAGAGGCGGTTGTTTCAGACACTGATGAACACTGTGGGCTTTTTTCCAGTCGCTGTTTACTGCGGGACTGAAGGACTGTTTTACCATTTCTCAGATGCCTGACTTATCAAGCTGCATTCATAAGAGCCAGACTGTTTTCACTCATCTCCACATTATTGTTTATGAAGAAGAAGAAAAAAAAACAGCAGAGTGAATCCGAGAGTCAACAAGACGAGGAGGGAGGAGCCAATGATGATTTGATTGACAGCCGGTAAAACCCTACTTGTTTTCTTTTAAAGGTCTCATGAAGTGCTTTGAAATGCGCATTTTTATTCAATGTTTAATGTAATCTGAAGAGAGGGCGGGACATAGTGTAGCCCCCCCCCCCCCCTTTTTATAATGCAGCCAATAGCGTTTTGCTTTAATCACAGCTCTGCCAGTGAGAGCGGCTGAGCTCAAGCGCATCAAATGAAAAGCAAATGTGAAGCATCTTAAAGGGGGCGGGGCATGTCAGATACTAGAGAGCATTTGATTGGACAGTATGAGCTGTCATCAATAAAATCGTTGATTCATTTAGGTGGAGGTGACAAACTAAAAGCTTCCTCACTCCACAAACAAACCTGAACGCATGATACGTTCACCACGCATCATAAACAAAACCCTCGCCAAAAAATAATAAACTCTCCCTTTAAATGTCGCTGCTCTAACGTCCGCATCAAAACACAAGCATACAATCACACTTTTAATGCCGCGCCTAACTTCAAGGAACTCTGCCACTCCCTCAGAATAAGAACAACTAGCACGAAAACTCATATTATTTTACAAAACGGACAAGAGGTAAACCACCACGCAGCGCGCTCTCTTATAAACACACAGTCAGCATTGCCCCGTGACCCGGAATCACCTGCATGCTGACTGCGTGACCAGGATTGAATGAGAGAGAGAGAGAGAGAGAGAGCCAACAAAGGCGCTCTAAATAGCATTGAATCAGCTGACAGCTGTCATCCAATCACACAATCGCTCATACCATAATAAGGAAAAACCTAAATGACAACCGTCACAACATGTTTATATCAGTTTTATATATCCTAAACGTGAATTTTGTTACAGTTTTGGTGCACACTAGCTTATAGATATCCTAAAAACTAACAATACTGATACTAACATCTAAAAAAAACTTGATTTTAATTTCATGACACATTTATAGAAATGTTCAGTTCAGAATCGACATTTTAATTTGAATTCACTTCATGACTGTTACCAAAGTGCATTCTCTATAGTAGGGGTGTGACGAGACGCCGACTCCACAAGACGAGACGAGACATGAGATTGGGTTCACGAGAACGAGACGAGATTTTTACACTATTTTTAAGAAATCCTCAATGATGAAATATATGAATGGAAAATAATCTTTTATTCAACCGAAAAAAAAAACATTTGTAAAACTGTTTAGGTGCTTTGGCGGTTCATTCCACTGTGGCAAGCCCTGATGAATAAAGGGACTAAGCTGAAAAGAAAATGAATGAATAAATTTAAGTGCTTTTTTTAAATCAACTTGTAATAAATGTTATTTTACTTCTATTTTAATGAATTATACGCAGTAAAGGACATGCAAACACTGCTAAATACTTTGCTAATGGCCAGTGTGAATGGAAAATAATCTTTTATATATCATTTTAAATATTAGAAAAATATTTGCTAAAATATAAATGGAAAAAAGATTTTTATTGAACTAGAAAAAACGAAACAAAATGCAAAACATTTTAGATGCTTCTTAAAACATTGAAACTACTCACTGGCTTCTTCCCTGTACAATATTTTTACATGATAAATCGAACTTCTTTCCACACACTGAACAAAAAAATTCATGTAATTTTTGGTATTTAATGAATCAGTTTCACTTTCATGTAGCAAGATTTCATTCATGCCCCTCTGACTCACTCTGAGCTACTGGATGCGATCATGCGAATATGAAGGACTGAAAGCGCACACGAATTAAAAAATAAATGAATAGCTTTTCCCGGACAGCATAAACGTGTGTTCCGTTATGATGATGTGACGAGTCTCCAGGAGTTCATTCAGTGAGTGTGGGAGTGTGTGTGTGTCTCTGTGGTGCTTTACTGACTCGATAGGTGCAGAGAATTGTGTCAAACAGTCGTGTGTGTATGTCCTGTCGCAAAATGCGGCTAAAAGTCCTTCACGGTGTTAATAGTTTGATTACGGTGTTTACATATCTGCTCTTCAATAATGCGACTAAAAAAGGAATGCTCCACTTGTCTTAATTCCAATTGTGTTTACAACGATTCTGACTTTCAGCATATATGAAGTTAAGGCTGGGCGATTTGGCCTAAAATCAAAATCTCAATTAATTGAACATTTTAACTCGATTATGATAAATGATTAAATTGTTTTGCCCTCATAGTTCACTGACAAGTTTTATATGCAGTCTAAAGGCATCTCTGGTGCAGCTCCAAATCATCGTCAATGTAGTGCAAAGTAAGGCTCAAGAATGAGTCCATCGTCCTACTTGACCAAAGATCAGATGTGGCTGCAAAGGGACCGCAGAAGTAGAAATCAGCTACAGCCTTTAACAGACAGAGTCACATGAAACTTAGGGAAAGTAATTGAAAAAAATATAAATAAAATAAAAAAATTACCTCGAAAAATTAGCTGAAAGTGAAAACTTACATAAAATAATTACAATTAGTAATTAAATAGTAATCAAATAGTAATTAAATGTAATTAAATAGTTACAATTACATAAAATAAGTTTGACAAACTTTAAAACAGTTTTCAGTAATAAATTAAGTTAGTTATTTTAGGTGTAACAGGTTTTAGTAATTTATTTATAGCTAGTATAAGTAATGTTCACTATCAATAATGAGCAATACTTGTATTACTTGTATTTTTATATTAACATGTTAAAGGGATTATTTGTACAGTCATAAATATATTTTTACTATTATTATTACATTTAGGATATTATATTGAATGATTTGTACTGTACCGTATGTATGTTCCAGTCTTGTTTTCTTAAATAAATCACTAAAACTTGTTACACCTAAAAGGACTAACTTAATTTATTACTGAAAACTGTAAGAAATTAAGTTTGTCAAACTTAATTCCTTTAATTGTAACAAGTCGAAGTAAAAGTCTACTCTTTTTACAGTGTAGTTTCCGAATGTCAATTTCGATTACTTTTCGATTTATCGCCCAGCCCTATCTAAAGTACTATTACATTGCATGGATATAAACCATAATGCGTGCGGCTGCAGTTGTAGCCTATGTTGGACACAGCACCCGCCGGTTACATCACACCCGCCCGCCCAACCGAGTGACAAGCACAACTCCAAGGCCAGCCTGGGTTGCCAGGTGTGTGCAAAGCACTTGATTTGCAGATCAAATCCAATCCTGCCTCTAATCTTCAATGCTTATTTCTCCGTCATGCTCAATCATAACATCACAACTCACGAGACAACTTTTCAACTTGTTTAGAAATCACATCGTGATTTAATCTCGCGAGATCTCGTCATACCCCTACTATATAGTATGAATGTGAGTAGTATGAATGGAATTGGGACATACTAAATCTGCCATTTGTCATTATTACATGACCTACCCATGTTGGTCACGTTGCTTCATTACCATTCATAAATTCTCTCGTGTGGTATTATGGGATATCGTGGCGTTCATTGGATACGCACTTGAGAAATTTGTCAGAAGTAGTAGGTCATGCGGGAACTCGTCTCGTCTACTGTTTTTCCTATTCTATGAATTCAGACTATAAAGTTTTTCACGTATTATATATTATAGAAGTATGATTTTGGACATAACCAGTAATTAAAATACATTGTCAGGTCACTTTCATTTCTAGAGTGATTTATACAATATATATCCCTGCAGATGTGTGTGATTTCTATTTTTTGATAATACAGTAATTGCTGTTTGTTACTCAGTTACTCAACAATATCGTTAAAGAGTCTAAAGATATTGGTGGAAATATGTATTTATTTCAACATAGATTTAATTCAATACTAGGCTTTCTATAATAATATTGTTTTGGGTCCGGATGGAGCCTGATTTTGAATAAATGAATAAATATATAAATACATAAATAAAATAAAAATAAATGAAATAAAACAAAATAAAAAAATCTAATTAATTTGATTAAATTAAATATATTAAAAATAAAATGAAATTAAATTGAAAAAAATTATATTAAAATAAAATAAAACAAAATTCAATAAAATTTAAATTCAATTAAAATAAATAAATATATAATGAATAAAATAAAAATAAAGGAAATTAAACAAAATAAAACATTAAATTAAATAAAAAAATTATATAATTATATAAAAATAAAATAATAAATAAAAATAAAAATAAAAATAAAAATAAAAATAAAAATAAAAATAAAAACAAAATAAAATAAAATAAAATAAAATAAAATAAAATAAAATAAAATAAAATAAAATAAAATAAAATAAAATAAAATAAATTAATAGATGTCTTGAATTGACTGTACTTGGGTTAAAAGTTGAGTCAACTTTTATTTATTTTTTTACAGTGAACACAAATTGAGGAAAATAGCAATATAGACATTGTGCTAAACCTATTTTATGCTTCAAAATTTTACAATTATGTGTTACGCAAGTAAAGACTCATTTAGAAATGTGACGCACTGAGATGCTAGCACACACACACACAAAATACTCCTACACATGTGAGCAATAGTGTAAAAGAGCAAGACTGCGAGAGACAGATTTTTGGCCTGCAGAAAAGCACACAGGTCCTGTTCCTCAATTAGACGGATCAGTTTTAATTAGGGCACACGGTGAAGTGTCTGCTTCATGTCATGTTACAGTGGCCAGCGTTTCTGCAACAGAGCGACACAAGTCAAATAAACAGGCCTGCTGAAGATCATTTCCTAGGCTCGCAAACCAAACACATCATTTGATTACACTGGAAAAGGTAACAGGAAGACAATTCACTCCCGGCCGTCTTTGTGGAGATCAATTACAGCGTTTACTACACCAAAAGAAATAAGACGACAAAAATCAGAAGCCACCGAATAGATTATTCATATTGGCTGGAAATCTAACATGAAGGATGAAGACGTCATGACACAGAGTGGAGAAACATGTGCGTTTGACATGATAATCACACAAAACCTGTCAGGACCACATTAAAAGCTGACTGGGTCACTGTAAAACTTGTGAAACGTGAAAAATAGACTACAAACATTTGACCCTGACTGATATCTTTGTATTACAATTTAAATTTGAGTAAGAAAATCACAAAAATGCATTTATATGTAATGAATATATTTGTGTCATATACAGAATGTAATGTAGATATTATAATACTTTACTAATATTTTTATTGAATTATTTTACTTTAATTTTTGTCGTGTTGTCAAGCATTTACAGTACACCTACATGGTAATAAGGACTTCCGGTTATGGCACGGTGTTAAGTGGACGCGAAACAGAGCTCCGCAACAAATACTGATTTAAATCTACTCCTTTAACTCAACAAACGTTGACAGATTGATTCCATTTTAAACACTGAAACATCTTAACGTTACAAGATGCCACCAAAACTAATTAAAGCGAAACAATGCAAATCGACCATACCTGAAGAGGCCGAGGCAGATGCTAAATCCAGCGATGCTAATGGCGAATAAGGAGCATCAGGTGCTATCGTTGGCTAAGAATATGCGATTCTTAAGGCTATCCACTCAATGAAATCGGACTTTGCTGTGCGACTTGATGGTTTACTCCAGGCGATTAACGGATTGCAGTGCGACCTTAAAGCTCTCACAATGAAGGTAACAGAAACTGAAGATCAAATCGGCACTTAGAAAGGTAACGTCTCTGGGCTACAAACGCAAAATGCAAAATTGCAATTATCTGGAAAATCGTAGCCGTCTGTCCAATCTACGGTTGATGGGACTTCCAGAAAAAAAGCGAGGGAAAGGATATGTGCACCTTTTTAGAGAAATTACTCCCATGGCTTGGAAAACTTTTCCGGTCCCCTTGTAATTGAGAGAGCCCATCAAATCGGCAAATTCCCTGAAAATCGTGGTAATAATTACCTACATGGTAATAATTACCTACATGGTAATAATTCATTTTCTTTTTTTTTTTACTTAGTTTCTATTGATTTTTTAGGAACATATAACCATTGGGAACAAAACAAACTAATAAAAAATAATATATATATATATATATATATATATATATATATATATATATATATATATATATATATATATATATATATATATATATATACACATACATACATTTTATATATATATATATATATATATATATATATATATATATATATATACACACACACACATACATACATACATACATACATACATACATACATACATACATACATACATATATATATACATATAGGTCTTCTTCGAACTCGTCTCGTCTACTGTTTTACCAATTCTATGAATTTGGACATACTACTATACAGTTTTTCGCTTACTATATATTATGGAAGTATGATTTTGGACATGACCAGTAAGTAAAATACATTGTCAGGTCACTTTCATTTCTAGAGTGATTTATACAATTTGTATCCCTGTAACCAAACATGTCTTAAGACAGCCGAGCGAACCACTGGTACAACCCTCCCTATTCTTCAAGAACTGTACTTATCCAGAGAGAGCAGAAGGGCTGCCAAAATCACTCTGGACCCCTCACACCCAGCACACTGCCTCTTTGAACTTTTACCTTCTGGTCGACGCTACAGAGCACTGCGCACCAGAACAGCCCGACACAGAAACAGTTTCTTCCCTCAGGCAATCCATCTCATGAACACTTGATGATAATATTTGCGGAACCAACATCACTACTTGCTATACACTTTTATACACATATACACTTATTTAACAACACACTTCCTATTTACTATGACCTTTTATGTGAAGCTGCTTTGACACAATCTACATTGTATAAGCGCTATACAAATAAAGGTGAATTAGCAATAATAATGTTTTACATTTGATCATGTGATTCCCCCAATCATCGGTAAATCACACTAAAACCTGACCAAAAAAACAAACAATGAACTTTTTCCTCAAATTCTTTATCTTTTTATTGCCAAAAAAAAGGAAATTTAATGTAATGAGAATTTTTTTTTTGTTGCATTTATATACAAGTATATAATGCAGACATAATACTAATACTACTATTTTTATTTATTATTTACAGTTTATTTAGATTTAGTTTTGTGCTTAGCAAACAAACATAAAGGCTTTATACTTCTGCGTCAAGCACACGTCACGCGTATGCTCCGCCACAGCCTGCGCTTAGACGCATTTCCCTCGCCGTGGCCATCGCCGAGGCTGACACGCACCTCTCATGAAATGTAACTACACGTCTCAACGACGCGTAGCTCAAGCTCTGTGATTGGTCGGCTTGGTAGCACTAACGAGTATGGGCGGAACTGAGAGCCGCGTGAACCCGTTGGAGCGAGTGTTTACAAGTGTCGAGTCCTGTGAAACTTTTGTTTTGTGTTTACCTCATGATTAAAGTTGTTGCACGTCCGCCGGTTCCCGCCTCAAAACAAATGAGTTTGAGCTACTTCAACATCAAGGTACCATTCAGAAAAAACAAAACACCCGCGAAGAAACAACACAGAGGAACATAAAACCTAGTGTTTTGGAAGTGTTATAGCAGAGCAACACAAACAGCACGCAGAAGTATAAATGCACGACAAAGCGCAAGGCTTGCACCGTGGGTCACGCTGATCACTCGACGCAGAAGTATAAACCAGGCATTAGACGACTGGCTGAAATAAAACAATTTTTGCTTTTGATTAGATTTTCATTAACTTTAATGTTTGATGCAAAAGACAAATTTTTTATGTCGTTTGTTTGTAGTTTTAATTATCGATAACAACAATGGATAACAGCCTCCATTAATACGTCCGAAAAGACATTTTACATTTACACCGGTTATAATTTCTTTTTTATATATATATATATATATATATATATATATATATATATATATATATATATATATATATATATAATTTTTTTTAGGGGTTTTCACCTTTAATTTGGACAGGACAGTAGAAAGAATTGACAGGAAAGTGTGGGGAGCAGAGAGAGGGGAAGAATCGGCATAGGGCCTCAAGGTGGGATTCGAACCTGGGTTGCCACGAACACCGCAGTGCATGTGTCGGTGCACTTTCCATACTTTCTAATGTAACCTGGTCCTCTTTTTTTATTATTTTATTTTAAATTTAATTTAATTTTTCTCATTTAATCCTTCTGGTTAAGGAATGTAAAATGATTTTGTTGTTTAATGAAACTGTACGCGCTGGTTCTTGTTAGTAAAGCAAAATAATAATAATAATTAAAAAAAGTGACCTGGTAATAAGATTCCCCAAAAGCGTCTGTCTCGCTTCATAACAGCCAGAAAACAGTCAGGAACAATTAGTGACAAACACTAACGCGGCGTTCAGCCTTATCTCCCGTACAGCTCAACAACACAGCATGTTTTGCTTGTGTTCTGCGGTTTAATGCTGATGTTTAACAGCAGACTTTATCAGTGTTTGCTGAAACTCAGAGTTCCACAGAGAAATAAAATAGGTGTTTCCCATCTACATCAAAAACTATTTCTGCTCCCTAGATACGCCTCGGGTCCTTCACTGCACATCTGTGGGGATTTGTGTGCATTCTATCATCCAGAAGATGAAAATATGATGACTTACAAAAATAAAAGCACCAAAGAGACTGTTCACACACACAAATGAACATTAGCTGTTAAATTAGGTGCTGTTTACTTTATAGAGTGTATTTATTTTAAAATGCATCCATTTTATTATGGTAAATAATGTTTAATTTCTTGTATTTTGCTTCCTAATACTTTAATGTAATCGCAAGAGTGCACAGGTAATACTTTTGTCATTCATTTGTATTTTATGAATTACCAAGAACCACAACTTCAGCTAAAATGTTCTTTAATGTTCAGTTTACAAGGAAAAGTCACGTTAAATATCTTGAATGGCCTGAGGGTGAGTGAATTAACAGACCATTTTTGTTTTTGTGTGAACTTTCCCATTCAAACTACAGCTCATTTCTGGTCCACACATTCTCCTAAATGATGATAAAACAGATGCTTTATCATGCAGGACAAGAACATACAAGCCACATCACACGCTTTTCCTCTCCACATGCACTAGACGCTTTCATATAAGCACCCTTCCTTTTTGAAAAACATTGAGCAATTCTGAGTGTGCTTCACGCAGGTGAGTGGGTTTGACAAACCACCTGTAGGACACAGTCTCTCCTCTCCATATGCACCAGACACTTTCCTATCAACACTTTATATTTCTGGAAAAACATTGAGCAATTCTACGTGAGTGATTTACATGTTAAGTCAATGCAAAGGCGTGAATAGACATCCTACAGTGTTGGCGTGAATGACACGATTTGCGCGAATTGAGTGTTTTGCTCATTTGATGTGCGAATTGCTTGAGTTGGAAAATCTGAACTTTAGCGTACATTCGCGCTGAGTTAACCTATCAGCAACTTGCTCTTGTTGGGGGTGTGATTATGACGTAGTGTCTGTTGTTGGTGTCCCAAGGGGAAATCCTCTTGCTGACTGTTACGAATTCTCCATGTTTGCCTGTACACGCAGTACACCAAGTACACCACAAGGTGGCACCGTTCTATCACATGTGGACATTTAGTGAACTGATTACAAGCATCATGCTTTATTGTTGCATCAGCCATTTTATCTGGAAGGTTCGCTCGATTGCTCGCATTATTGTGACATTGTATGAGTGACAAAATAAGTTTAATGTCTTTTATACTGTTATGTGACGACTGAATCAACAACAAACACTGTTTAGCAGTTTAAATCTGTTTATTATTCACAATATGTTTATTATCGCAATCTGTTTATTGCACGTGAATTATGCTCTGTAATGTGAGACGCTGATTCTTGAAAGTGTAAAATGATGATCATTATAATTTGTATTAGCAAAGAAATAGGTCTACACTTGATACTTTGGTATATTGAGATAGATTTCAGTTTATTTGTTATTTGGTATAAGAACATTTCAGTGATTTAATATGTAATTCTTTTATTCTTTGTTCTCAGAAACCTTGCATCTGAGCAATCATTAAAGCTATATATATATCTTCTACTACTGACTCCAAGTTCTCTAATCGGAACCCTGTGGCGGTTAGCAAGCATCGTCCAGTAATTAATCCCTAATTGTAACACCGACACTGGACAACAGTTCAACAAACTGGGCTCGGCTCAGTCGGAAGCACCGCTGAAAGCTTCCATCATCAAGGTACAGTTTCTGGAGGAGATGATGAACTCACAGAGCTGGTTGCACCTCTGAAATCAGGATCTAGTGGACTCAGACATGGTGCCTAACAAATCTACACTGTTTTCAGCCTTCCCGAAGCATATAAAGCACAGCGACGCTCGCAATAAAATCCATGTTAGCCATTTAGCAATGAAACTAGAGTCACCAGGCAGACAGAAGCCCTGCCCATGATGCGAATTGTGAAGTGAATTTGGCACGTGAATGACGTGAATTTAACGCTCGAATGAAGCGAGTTAACTCAAAATGTTCACACATCTATTTACATGCGAATAGGCTGATTTATTCGCATCCATCACATCTGGTGTGAACACAGCATGAGGTTGCTTCACGCAGGTGAGGGGGTTTAATAAACCACCTGGTAGGACACACTCTCCCTTCTCAGTATGCACCAGACACTTTCTTATTAACACTTTATATTTCTAAAAACAATTGAGCAATTCTGAGTGTGCTTCACACAGGTTAGTGGGCTTGATAAACCACCTGTAGGACACACTCTCTCTTCTCCATATGCACCAGACACTTTCTTATTAACACTTTATATTTCTAAAAACAATTGAGCAATTCTGAGTGTGCTTCACACAGGTTAGTGGGCTTGATAAACCACCTGTAGGAAACACACTCTCCTATCCGTATACATCAGACACTTGTAAACACTATATTTCTAAAAAAAAAAAAAAACTGAGCAATTCTGAGTGTGCCTCACACAGGTTAGTGGGTTTGACAAACCACCCGTATGAAACAGTCTCTCCTCTCTGTATGTACCAGACACTGCATCAACACTACATTTCTAAAAGGAAAAAGAAAAAAAAAAAAGCATTCAGCAATTCTAAGTGTGCGTCATGCAAGTAAGTGGGCTTAATAAACCACCTGTAGCACACACTTTCTCTCCTGTAGGACACACACTCTCCTCTTCGTATGCACTAGACACTGTATTAACATCCTATTTCTAGAAAAAGCACTGAGCAATTCTGAGTGTGCTTCACGCAGGTGAATGGGTTTGATAAACCACCTGTAGGACACACTCTCTCTTCTCCATATGCACCAGACACTTTCTTATTAACACTTTATATTTCTAAAAACAATTGAGCAATTCTGAGTGTGCCTCATGCAGGTGAGTGGGTTTGATAAACCACCTGTAGGACACACTCTCTCTTCTCCATATGCACCAGACACTTTCTTATTAACACTTTATATTTCTAAAAACAATTGAGCTATTCTGAGTGTGCCTCATGCAGGTGAGTGGGTTTGATAAACCACCTGTAGGAAACACACTCTCCTCTGCGTATGCATCAGACACTTGTAAACACTATATTTCTAAAAAAAAAAAATAAAAAAAAACTGAGCATTTCTGAGTGTCCCTTACACAGGTTAGTGGGTTTGACAAACCACCCGTAGGAAACACTCTCTCCCCTCTGTATGCACCAGACACTACATCAACACTACATTTCTAAAAAAAAAAAGCATTGAGCAATTCTAAGTGTGCATCATGCAAGTAAGTGGGTTTAATAAACCACCTGTAGCACAGACTTTCTCTCCTGTAGGACACACGCTCTCCTCTAGACACTGTATTAACATCCTATTTCTAGAAAAAGCACTGAGCAATTCTGAATGTGCTTCACGCAGGTGAGTGGGTTTGATAAACCACCTGTAGGACACACTCTCTCCTCTCCATATGCACCAGACACTTTTAAACACACTATATTTCAGGAAAAAACACTGATCAATTCTGAGTATGCTTCAAACACGTGAATGGGTTTGATAAACCACCTGTAGGACACACTCTCCCCTCTCCATACGCACCAGACACTTTCTTATCAAGACTATATTTCTGGACATTCTTATTATTTGATGAATTCTTACAAAACAACTATAGGAGACACACTCTATCCTCTCTGTACACCAAGAAAAAAATGACTTTTAAAGCATTAATATACTGCTACTCTCTGATAATTCAAAGTGCTTCCTTTATACTCGCTTGCAAGTCGTTGTAGAGAAAGCATCTGCTAAATGAGCAAATGTAAATGTATGGATAAATAACACCACTTCACACCATCTCCGACAGCCGGAGCTCTCCTTTTACTCTTCAGCTTCGGCGTGAATAAGTAAACTGCATGTCAACACACAATGCTGCAACAACTTATTTCGAAGAACGATGAGACCACACATTCCTTCTGAGCCTGGAAAAAGCGAGACCAGGGCCATTTATTTAAACAAAACACTTTGCCAATTTGTCCTCCCGTGCGCAGGCCCAGCAGAAGCTAATTGATTCGGGCACCCGGAGGTTTCTGACATCTGTCAAACGGAGCACCTGGACTGGAGACGGCAGCCGTACTTCCACATCCCAGCACATTTACAGGCCAAACATCCGGCAGGCGCTGCGGGACGAGCTGCAGTCTGGATGAATGGACGTCTATTACATTGAAAACCAACTGGAACGGCTAAAAATTGAAGCGCTCGGTTTATATATATCAGAGTCTTTATTAATACAGACCACCCAACATGAAGGCGGACGGCAGAATCCGCAAAGCAAACAGTGTCAACAAAATGTAATAAAAAAGGTAACCGGGTAAACAGAGGTATGAAAATAAAAACAGTGAAGCTTGCTGAGAGTTTTCTGGCAGAACACACGGATCTAAAATTAAATAAAAACTTCAGTCAGGTTTCACTAAATGGAGCGCAATGTTGATGGAAATGCAGCGTTTTAAAGTAAAACTGATTTACCCTTAAAAAAACATACTGACTGGCAAGTTTATTTGAATATATTTATATAAGTTATTATATATTAATTAAAAATATAAATATAAAGAAATTATGAGCAGTTATCACACTGATCCATTAATATTAAGAATATATTTTAGAAATTATTTGTTGATTAAAGTTTTTATTGTTGATTTGTTGATTAAAGTTTTTTTTATGTTAAAGATAATAAATTATACAAATAAATGATAAAAAAAACTTTTTAATGCAATTAGAATCAATCTTTTTTGCAGTAATTTAATTCTAAAAATCCAGTAATTAAATTAATCGAAAAAAGACCAATTCTAGAACTTCTTAACTAAAACATCTAATAAATATAATCACAAACAGATTTCTGGATAAAAAAAAGACCAAAAAAATTAGTAAAATTTGTTGATTAAAATTTGTATTATTTATTTTAATGTGTCGACTTTGTTAAAAAAATTATGCAATGAGAATCAATCTTTTTTGCAGCAATATTTAAAATGAAAATTGACCATTTCTACAAATTCTTTAGTAAAACATAAAAATAAATAAATAAATTAAAAAAAAAATCCCATACCTGTACAGATTTAAAGGAAAATAAATCTCATGATTGACAAAAAAAGAGTTTGTGAAATTAGTGGAATAAATTTCTTATTGTTGTTTAAAGTTTTATTTATTTCAATGTGTCGATTTTGTTTAAAAAAATTAATAATTTAATGCAATAAGAATCAATCTTTTTTGCAGTAATTTAATTCAAAAAATTCTGTAATTAAAGTAATTTAAAAAAAGACCAATTCTAGAAATTCTTAAGTAAAACATCTAATAAATATTCCCACAAACATATTTCTGGAAAAAAAAAATTACAATTGACAATTTTTTTATTTAAACAGTATTTATTTTAATTTGTTGATTTAGTTTTAAAATTAAATCATTTATTGCAATGAGAATAAATCTTTTTTTGCAGTAATTAAAGTAAATAAAAAATAGACCAATTCTAGAAATTCTTAAGTAAAACATCCAATAAATATAATCACAAACAGATTTCTGGATAAATAAAAAGACCAAAAAAAATTAGTAAAATTTGTTGATTAAAATTTGTATTATTTATTTTAATGTGTCGACTTTGTTAAAAAAAATAATGCAATGAGAATCAATCTTTTTTGCAGCAATATTTAAAATGTAAATTGACCATTTCTACAAATTCTTTAGTAAAACATAAAAAAAATTAAATAAATAAAAAAAAATCCCATACCTGTACAGATTTAAAGGAAAATAAATCTCATGATTGACAAAAAAAAAAAAAAGAGTTTGTGAAATTTGTGGAATAAATTTCTTATTGTTGTTTAAAGTTTTATTTATTTCAATGTGTCGATTTTGTTTAAAAAAAATTTTTATAATTTAATGCAATAAGAATCAATCGCTTTTTGCAGTAATTTAATTCTAAAGATTCAGTAATTAAAGTAATTTAAAAAAGACCAATTCTAGAAATTCTTAAGTAAAACATCTAATAAATATTCCCCCAAACATATTTCTGGAAAAAAAAAATTACATTTGACCATTTTTTTATTTAAACAGTATTTATTTTAATTTGTTGATTTAGTTTTAAAATTAAATCATTTATTGCAATGAGAATCAATCTTTTTTTGCAGTAATTAAAGTAAATAAAAAATAGACCAATTCTAGAAATTCTTAAGTAAAATATCTAATAAATATAATCACAAACAGATTTCTGGATAAAAAAAAAGACCAAATAAATTAGTAAAATTTGTTGATTAAAATTTTTATTATTTTAACGTGTCGACTTTGTTAAAAAAAAATGTATGTGTCGTCGTCTCGTCGCCGTAAAGTCTGGATCCCAGCACTGGGATACAAAGTCTGCATACAATGAGAATCAATCTTTTTTTGCAGCAATATTTAAAATGAAAATTGACCATTTCTACAAATTCTTTAGTAAAACATAAAAAAAAAATAAATAAATAAAAAAAATCCCATACCTGTACAGATTTAAAGGAAAATAAATCTCATGATTGACAAAAAAAAAAAAAAGAGTTTGTGAAATTTGTGGAATAAATTTCTTATTGTTGTTTAAAGTTTTATTTATTTCAATGTGTCGATTTTGTTTAAAAAAAATTTTTATAATTTAATGCAATAAGAATCAATCGCTTTTTGCAGTAATTTAATTCTAAAGATTCAGTAATTAAAGTAATTTAAAAAAGACCAATTCTAGAAATTCTTAAGTAAAACATCTAATAAATATTCCCCCAAACATATTTCTGGAAAAAAAATTACATTTGACCATTTTTTTATTTAAACAGTATTTATTTTAATTTGTTGATTTAGTTTTAAAATTAAATCATTTATTGCAATGAGAATCAATCTTTTTTTGCAGTAATTAAAGTAAATAAAAAATAGACCAATTCTAGAAATTCTTAAGTAAAATATCTAATAAATATAATCACAAACAGATTTCTGGATAAAAAAAAAGACCAAATAAATTAGTAAAATTTGTTGATTAAAATTTTTATTATTTTAACGTGTCGACTTTGTTAAAAAAAAATGTATGTGTCGTCGTCTCGTCGCCGTAAAGTCTGGATCCCAGCACTGGGATACAAAGTCTGCATACAATGAGAATCAATCTTTTTTTGCAGCAATATTTAAAATGAAAATTGACCATTTCTACAAATTCTTTAGTAAAACATAAAAAAAAAATAAATAAATAAAAAAAATCCCATACCTGTACAGATTTAAAGGAAAATAAATCTCATGATTGACAAAAAAAAAAAAAAGAGTTTGTGAAATTTGTGGAATAAATTTCTTATTGTTGTTTAAAGTTTTATTTATTTCAATGTGTCGATTTTGTTTAAAAAAAATTTTTATAATTTAATGCAATAAGAATCAATCGCTTTTTGCAGTAATTTAATTCTAAAGATTCAGTAATTAAAGTAATTTAAAAAAGACCAATTCTAGAAATTCTTAAGTAAAACATCTAATAAATATTCCCCCAAACATATTTCTGGAAAAAAAATTACATTTGACCATTTTTTTATTTAAACAGTATTTATTTTAATTTGTTGATTTAGTTTTAAAATTAAATCATTTATTGCAATGAGAATCAATCTTTTTTTGCAGTAATTAAAGTAAATAAAAAATAGACCAATTCTAGAAATTCTTAAGTAAAATATCTAATAAATATAATCACAAACAGATTTCTGGATAAAAAAAAAGACCAAATAAATTAGTAAAATTTGTTGATTAAAATTTTTATTATTTTAACGTGTCGACTTTGTTAAAAAAAAATGTATGTGTCGTCGTCTCGTCGCCGTAAAGTCTGGATCCCAGCACTGGGATACAAAGTCTGCATACAATGAGAATCAATCTTTTTTTGCAGCAATATTTAAAATGAAAATTGACCATTTCTACAAATTCTTTAGTAAAACATAAAAAAAAAATAAATAAATAAAAAAAATCCCATACCTGTACAGATTTAAAGGTAAATAAATCTCATGATTGACAAAAAAAAAAGAGTTTGTAAAATTTGTTGAACAAATTTCTTATTGTTGTTTAAAGTTTTATTTATTTCAATGAGTCGATTTGGTTTAAAAAAATGTAATAATTTAATGCAATAAGAATCAATCCCTTTTTGAAGTAATTAAATAAAAAGACCAATTCTAAGATTCTTAAGTAAAACAGCTAATAAATATTACCACAAACTGATTTCTGGGAAAAAAATCTTCTAATTGACAAAAAAGTTGTATTTATTTTAATATGTTGACAGTTTAAAAAATAAATAATTTAATGTAGGGTTGTCCAAACTCAGTGGTGGAGGGCCGGTGTCCTAGAGAGTTTAGCTCCAACCCTAATCAAACACCTGAACCAGCTAATCAAGCTCTTACTAGATAATACCAGAAACGTCCTTTCAGGTGTGTTGAAGCAAGTTGGAGCCAAACTCAGCAGGCCACCAGCCCTCCAGGACCAAGTTTGAACACTCCTGATTTAATGCAATGAGAAGCAATCAAAATATGATCACAAACAGATTTCTGGAAGAAAAAAATCTAAATAAAATTATGTAAAATATTACAGGACATATGCAATAGTTCAATACTTAAAATAATAAATTAGTGATAAAAAGCTGATTTAAGGTTACAATGTGTACTTACTACTTACACCTAATAATATTACTCATTAATTACTTGTTAAATATTAGATTAATCTTGTAATTAAATAATTAAAATCACTGCTTACAGTAAATAGAATCTAATGAGAATCAGTGTTAAACAAAAAAGAGGCTCATTACATAACTCAATGAACCAACATTTCAATATAACCTAGACAAGTATTCAGACAGATATGGTGAAATGGTCTGAAATGAGGTGTTACCCACATGAATGCAAAAAAAAAAAAAAACTACTCAAGTACCTAAAGGGAGATCAGGTGAAAAATGTTTCTGTCTTCTGCCAGAGCAACAGAAAGGGCTGAACTTGACTTCACTAGCTGGGCTACTGGTCATTAAATTGATTTGTACACTGGACTCATAAATGCCTTCATTAGAAAGCCAAATGTGGGCAATTTTCATGCGCACTAATCAAATTTACAACGGTGGTCCGAACTGAAAGAGTTGTATAGAGCAAAACTGCTGTCTCTGCAAAAAAACACAAGACCCCGGAGACTGATAGAAAGACTGGAATAAGAGAAAGTCCAGAGGAAAGCAGAGTCTGCCAACATCTGCACCTGGAGCTCCAGAAACACACTGAGCAGGACTGATGCTGGATTAACAGCTTCCCACGCAGATTACACAGCGGCAGCTATACAACATTTACTTGTATTGTAAGATGTGAGAGTTCAGACAAGGGCATTGTGCTGTAGACGGCAATGTGACTCTATAAAGGAAACATTTTTTTACTGAAAGAACAAAACTACTTTAAGACTGATTTTAGTATTCAGCTGAAGCACATCTTCACATTGTAGCTTGACATAAACTGGAAATAAAATACTCTATTTAGAGAGAATGGTTGGTTGGTTTAATGGTTCTATGGTTGGTTGGTTGTGCCTATAATTGGTTGGTCCTATGGTTGGTTGGTTTAATGGTTCTATGGTTGGTTGGTTGGTCCTATAATTGGTTGGTCCTATGGTTGGTTGCTTGGTTGGTTGGTCGGTCCTATGGTTGGTTGGTTGGTCTTATGGTTGGTTGGTCGGTCCTATGGTTGGTTGGTTGGTTGGTTGGTTGGTTAGTTGGTCCTATTGTTGGTTAGTTGGTTGGCTGGTCGGTCCTATGGTTGGTTGGTTGGTTGGTTAGTTAGTTGATCCTATGGTTTGTACTATGGTTGGTCCTAAGGTTGATTGGTAGGTCCTGTGGTTGTTTGGTTGGTTGGTCTTATGGTTAGTCCTGTGGTTGGTCCTTTGGTTGATTGGTCCGATGGTTGGTTGGTTGGTCCTGGTAGTTTGGTCTTATGGTTGGTCCTATGGCTGATTGGTTATCTCACAATTCAGTTATTTCCTTCTCAAAGCAATGACTTCCCCCCTCAGAATATCAACTACTTTTTTTTCCCAGTTACAACTCACGCAGTTTACCAAGTTGTAATAATAAAATACTCTATTTAGAGAGAAAGTCAGAATTGTATGTTTGTGCAATTCTGCAGTTTTTTGGTTGGTGCTATGATCGGTTGGTCCTATGGTTGGTTGGTTGGTCCTATGGTTGGTTGGATGGTCCTATGGTTGGTTGGTTGGTTGGATGGTCCTATTGTTGGTTAGGCCTATGGTTAGTTGGTTAGTCTGTCCTATGGTTGGTTGGTTGGCCGGTCAGTATTATGGTTGGTTGGTCCTATGGTTGATTGGTTGGTTGCTTGGTTGGTTGGTCGGTCCTATGGTTGGTTGGTTGGTTGCTTGGTTAGTCCTATGGTTGGTTAGTTGGTTGGTCCTATGGTAAGTTAGTTGGTTGATCCAATGGTTAGTCCTATGATTGGTCGGTCCTATGGTTGGTTCTATGGTTGATTGGTTGGTCCTGGTTGTTTGGTCTTATGGTTAGTCCTATGGCTGGTCATTTGGTTGATTGGTCCTATGGTTGGTTGGTTAGTCCTATAATTGGTTGGTGGGTTGGTCCTATGGTTGTTTGGTTATCTCACGATTTTCTCCCCCCTCAGAAAATCTTTTTTTTTTTATTTTTTTTTTATTATTATTATTATTTTATTTAAATTTTTTTGCAAAACTGGGACATATAAACAAGAAATTCTGAGAAAATAATTATTTAATAACATTGTGATATAAAAGATGCAAAAAAACATTTTTTGACAAGTACAAAATGATATTTCCCCAATTATATTCACCTAACACTAAATAAAATAGTAACCAAACATTGCAACATATTGTTTTATTTACTTTATTTACAGTATCATAAATCTATTCCATCAAAACAAACTGTCCTTTTTACAGTGTCATTTAACAGCGTAGTAAATTTAGATTAATTATATGAAATTACCATATGGTTAGAGTTGGAATGAAGGTTAGGTTTAGGACTAGGTGCATGTAATTATGCATAATCATGTTTGTAATAATGATAACAATAATAATATTAATAATAATAACAATAACAACAATAACAATAATTATGACTGTAATCACTATAGTAAGTGCATGGAATGTGTAACAAGAACACATCAAAAACTATATAGCTAAATTCACACTTTAAGCCAACAATTGCATGTCGACAATTCAAATACAGTTTACCAAAACATGTCTAGATTGTATCGTTGGATATTTGAAATTCTTGTGATTCCATTGAGTCAATTACAGAGATATAGGCTTAAATTACAACACAATCCTATCTGTCAGGTTAAAGTGTTGGAGATCACGAATGATGCATACTGTTCTAGAGGTAAAACAGCAGTATCTCACATACAGTATGGTGTCGAGCACTAGAGGTCACTGTAAGGATCCCATAAATATGCCTGTACGGCAGACAATAGAAGATGCTCCACTAAACACAGACTCACAGTCAGTCATTATTCCTGATACTATAGTCAAAGCCCGTCTGTCGTGACACAAGCAGACGGTGATTCAGTGTGCATTCTGCTGAGTCACAGTCACACACTCAACTTCAGCCACAGCAAACACGGCAGACTCAAGCTTTCCTCAAACACACTGATTCCAGATCAGATATCAAGCTCCAAATGTGTTTATCAAACATCATTTTGATGCTTTGAACTTCCTATCAGTGTGCATAGTGCAAAGCCAATGTTGTTTGGAAAGTTTTACATTTCTTACATCAAAATAAAGGAGATATACAGTGGAGGACTAAAATATTAGCCCTGCTGTGAAATTTGAAATCTTTTTCAAAATATTTCCCAAGTGCTGTTTAACAAATAATGAAATTGTTCACAGAATTTTCCCACTGTGTTTTTCTTCTGGAGAAAGTCTTTTTTATTTTAGTTTGGCCAGAATTTTAAAACGTTTTACAACAAATATTATATATAAACAATAAGCAAATAATAAAAATTATAAAAGTTATATACTGGACAGCACCGCCTTAATCCTTCGTGGCATAGATCCAACAAGGTACTGGAAATATTCCAGATTGACATGATAGCATCACGCAGTTGCTGCAGATTTGTCAGCTGCGCATTCATGATGCGAATTTCCCGTTCCACCACATCCCAAAGGTGCTCTCTTGGTTGAGTTCTGGTGACTGTGGAGGCCATTTGAGTACAGTGAACTCACTGTCATGTTTAAGAAACCAGTCTGAGATGATTCACGCTTTATGACATGGTGCGTTATCCTGCTGGAAGTAGCCATGAGTAGATGGAGACACTGTGGTCATAAAGGGATGAACATGGTCAGCAACAATACTCAGGTAGGCTGTGGTGTTCACACGATGCTCAATTGGTACTAATGGGCCCAAAGTATGAGAAGGAGAAAGAAAGCAAACTCTGTCTTGATACTAACCAAAAGCAAGATCATATCTTTTCAAATATTTCAGTATCGATACTAATCAAAATATTAATATTCTGGACAACACTAATTTACAGTGTTATGACCTTTCAAAGGAGACCTATTATGCTCCTTTTTACAAGACGTAAAATAAGTCTCTGATGTCCCTAGACTGTGTATGTGAGGTTTCAGCTCAAAATACCACACAGGTAATGTTTTATAACTCTTTGAACCTGACCCTTTTAGGCTTTGATCCTAATTGTATAATATTTTTGGATTAATTTCAGCAATAATTTACTGACCAAAAACAAGTTTGATTGGATGCATTTGACTGGACAGATGACATAATCAGCAGGATTATATAGTTAGTTCCACTGTACTATTTCAATTTCGCATGCTACTAGAACAAATCTACAAAATCTACCACTGATTTAGTGAACAAACCATCTCTCTCCATTAGTAAAGCATACACTCAGTGCACCACTTAGCGGGTTTCCACACAGGTTCTGCATCTAGTTTATAAACACTATGAACAGCAGCTACGCTAATTATTTTCTTTATTCTCCATTTCCACCTGGGGATACTCTTCCCGAGGCCCTCAGACTATGCAGAGTCACTGATTCGATCCAAGACCAACGACGAGATAATCCCAAGGTTTCCATATCCTGGACCAGGCCGTATCCTGAGCAGCTACTGTGGTGGTCTAGGAGGAGTGGAGAACATGAGACTGATTCCTGTGATGCTCCAGGGACAGACGAGTCTTCGCTGAGGCCAGCTTCCAGCCTCCGCCACTGAGACTGCAGCTCTGCACAAGACGTTTGGACAGCGGAGAAATTAAAATGGTCGTGCCCAACTGAGTCTGGTTTCTCTCAAGGTTTTTTTTCTTCACTTTCGCCAATTAGTGAAGTTTTTTTCCCTCTCCGCTGTCGCCACTGGCTTGCATGGTTCGGGATCTATAGAGCTGCGCATCGTTGGATTTGCTCTTCAGTGTTTGGACTCTCAGTAGTGATTATTAAACCACACTGAACTGAGCTCAACTGAACTGAACTTAAACACTACAAACTGAACTACACTGTTCCTATTTACTGTGACCTTTTATATAAAGCTGCTTTGACACAATCTACATTGTATAAGCGCTATACAAATAAAGGTGAATAGAATTGAACTATAATGCACAGATCATAATGATTTATGCATAAGTTCATACATAGACACATGAATATTATTTAACTTATTTTTGCGCCATTTACACCATCATGCATTTAGCAGATGCTTCTATCTATATATCTATATAAAAAGGGACACATTTAATCAGTTCATGCTCTCTCTTGGAATCCAACACTTTAATTCTGTAGTATTTTTTAAAACATTTAATAAATGTACACTCAAAGCATTAAATAATGTCGTTTTTAACTCTTTCTGGCGTCAAACTGAGCAGAGACATCGTAAATCATGAGGCGCTAAGTGACAGACACCCGAGAGAGTGTGTGAGGTGTAAAAATGTAACTTCATCCATGTCTTCTGTCACACACACCACACACACTCTCTGACAGAGCGGCGTGAAATGTTTTGCAGGCCATCTGGGAAGGATTTATTGTGCAATTTGGTTTATTACCGCTGTGGTCTTCGTTTAAGTACCTCGCTCGCAATTACA
>NC_079451.1:47921011-47923511 GCF_903798145.1 Danio aesculapii | reverse complement strand
ATAAATAAAATAAATAAATAAATAAAAAAATAATAAATAAATAAAAATAAATAAATAAATAATAAATAAAAAATAAATAAAATAAAATAATAATAAATAAAAAATAATATAAAATAAATAAATAAATAAAAAATATATATAAAATAAATAAATTATAAATAAAAATAATAATAAATAAATAAATTATTAAATAAATAAAATAAAATAAAATAAAATAAAATAAAATAAAATAAAATAAAATAAAATAAAATAAAATAAAATTAAATTAAATTAAATTAAATAAAAGGTAACTTAATTCACTAAATAATTAACCTCAGACTGTTGTGATAAAATAAAATCATTTTTTCCAATATATTCATCTCACAAATCTTTTTTCCATATTTTCAACTTTAAAATAACATCATATAATAAAGAATATCTTTCTGAGGAGAAACATATTTAAAAACTTACAAATTCTGAATATTTTTCTTCTAAGAAATCCTTTATTTCCCGCAAACACGTGTCGATTCCAGTGAAGGAGCTCCAGATGGAAACTTTTGTTTTCTGTTTATCTCATGATTAAAGTTGTTGCACGTCCACCGGTTCCCGCCTCAAAATGAGCGAGTTTGAGCTACTTCTACATCAAGGTATTGTTCAGAAAAAACAAAACACCCGCGAAGAAACAACACAGAGGAACATAAACACCTACTGCCAGCTAGTGTTCTGGAAGTGTATTGCAGAGCAACACAAACAGCACACAGAAGTATAATTGCAAGACTACGCACAAGGCAGGCACCGTAGGTCACTCTGATCACTCGACGCAGAAGTATAAACCAGCCTTTAGTCGCAGCTAGTATAATTTTACACAGTTGTACACAGTTCTGCTTTTTGTCTCCAATCAAACACAACATTATTCCAAAACAAAAAAAAATGCTTAAATTACAAACAAAACCCCGAAGCTAAAAAACTGATCCTGCGATCTGAATGCTGCTGTGATTTAAGAGCTCTCCGGCTGGCTCTCAGGCTAAAGGTTAAAGCAATGAATGTTCAGAGCAGTATTCTGGGTGCAGCGGCGGGTCAAAGGTTAAACTCTCCCAGTGTGAGTGAAAGCAGCTCTAGATCAGTGTGTGTTTTCTGGGCTGTGTTCAGGGGATTTCTGCACTGTCTGGATCTGCTTGTGGTAACAGCATGACAAGGTGCTGCGCCGGGGAGAAACGCTGTTTATCCAAGCAGTGAAGGCCATTGGGTTTGTAAGATTCGCAGTTATTTACTTAACTCTGAGCAATCCTCATATCACATTGCAGCGGTCGCACTCAATATGATCTGTGTGTGCAGCAGGAGGAGGAGGAGGAGGAAAACAGACTCTTTCTGATGAGGATATTTATACTTAATTACAGATTGGAGTAAAACCCTTTTCTGGAGCTGTGTGTGTGCTTGTGTGTGTGTTACCGTCAGATCTTATCTAGCGTAGCATTCACCCCGAACGCCCTGAAAATTTACTACATGCCAACCTGTATTGCAACTGGGTTTTAACAAAACAAAACAAAAATTATTATTATTTTTATCTGATATAATGATAATAGGGGCGACACGGTGGCTTAGTGGTTAGCACTGTCGCCTCACAACAAGAAGGTCGCTGGTTCGAGTCCCAGCTGGGTCAATTGGTAATTTATGTGTGGAGTTTACATGTTCTCCCCATGTTGGCGAGGGTTTCCTCCGGTGAGTATGTAAGTGTGTATGGGTGTTTCCCAGGACTGGGTGGCAGCTGGAAGGGCATCCGCTGTGTAAAACATATGCTGGATAAGCTGGCAGCTCACTCCGCTGTGGCAACCCTGATTAATAAAGGGACTAACCTGAAGGAAAATTAATGAATAATGATAATAATAATGGGCGACGCAGTGGTGCAGTAGGTAGTGCTGTCGCCTCACAGCAAGAAGGTCGCTGGTTCAAACCTAGGCAGTTGCCGTTTCTGTGTGGAGTTTGCATGTTCTCCCTGTATTCGCGTGAGTTTCCTCCGGGTGCTCCGGTTTCCCCCACAGTCCAAAGACATGCGCTATAGGTGAGTTGGATATGCTAAATTGTCCATAGTATATGATTGTGAGTGAGTGTGTATGGATGTTTCCCAGAGATGGGTTGCAGCTGGAAGGGCATCCGCTGCGTAGAACATATGCTGGATAAGTTGACGGTTCATTCCGCTGTGGCGACCCCGGATTAATAAAGGGACTAAGCCGAAAAGAAAATGAATGAATGAATGAATGAATGAATGATGATGATAATAATAATAATAATAATAATAATAATAATAATAATAATAATAATAATATATATATATATATATATATATATATATATATATATATATATATATATATATATATATATATATATATATATATATATATATATTATTATTATTTATTTTATAATATATCACAATATATTATTTTTTGGCAATATACTAGCTGCTAAAGATGACTAAATATTATTATTATTATTAATTATAGGTATTACTATAGGTATT
>NC_079451.1:47911011-47916011 GCF_903798145.1 Danio aesculapii | reverse complement strand
AATAAAATAAAGTAAAATAAAATAAAATAGATAAGAAGGTATTTCATAAAGAGATTAACCTGGGTACTTGCAAGACAAGATAGATGGTATACAGATGAACAAAACAAAAAACAAAACAAAACAAAAAAATAAAAATAAAATAAAATAAAGAAGGTAATTTAGATAAGAAGGCACTAGCAAGACAAGATAGATGGTATACAGATGCATAAAATAATAATAAAAAAATTAAAAACTAAATAAATAATTAAATTAAAAAAACTAAATAAAAATAAAATAAAATAAAATAAAATAAAATTAAATTAAATAAAATAAAATAAAGAAGGTAATTTAGATAAGGCACTAGCAAGACAAGATAGTTTACAGATGCATAAAATAATAATAAAAAAATTAAAAACTAAATAAATAATTAAATTAAAAAAACTAAATAAAATAAAATAAAATTAAATAAAATTAAATAAAATTAAATAAAATAAAATAAAGAAGGTAATTTAGATAAGGCACTAGCAAGACAAGATAGATAGTTTAGAGATGCATAAAATAATAATAAAAAAATTAAAAACTAAATAAATAATTAAATAAAAAAAACTAAATAAAATAAAATAAAATAAAGAAGGTAATTTAGATAAGAAGGCACTAGCAAGACAAGATAGATAGTTTACAGATGCATAAAATAATAATAAAAAAAAATAAAAACTAAATAAATCATTAAATTAAAAAAACTAAATAAAATAAAATAAAATAAAATAAGAAGGTAATTTCATAAAATTTTTTACTTGGGCACTAGCAAGACAAGAGAGATAGTATACAGATGCATAAAATAATAATAAAAAATAAATAAATAAAATAAATAAAAAAATAAAAATAAAAAAGGTAATTTAGATAAGAAAGTATTTCATTAAGTTTTCACTAAGAAGACAAGATAGAAAGTACACAGATGTTTCAAACAAAACAAAAATAAATAAATTTAAAAAATAAATAAATTAAAATATTTCACAAAAAATTTCACCTAAGGCTAGGGCACGAAAAATACAAGATTGAAAGCATAGAGATGTTTCAAATAAAAGAAAATATATATATTAAATAAAAAAAAAATTCAATAATTTTGCTGTCAAAATAATAAAACATTGACAATAAAAATTTGTATCAATAAAATACACAAATTAATATTTTATATGACTTAAATACTTTTTTATAAATATATATAAATGTACTAAAATATTGAAACAAATACATGGCCAATCTAAAGAGATTAGACCTTGGTTAGTGCTGTTAAATGAATGATCACCACTAAATCACATACAAAATAGTTTGTGTTTACGTAATATTAAGTGTGTATTCTGAATATTTTTGTACATATAAATACACACATCCAAAAAATACATGCATGTACAGAAAATATTTAGATTTATTAAAAAAATTAACTAGGCAAGTCATTGTATAACAGTGTTTTATTCTGTAGACAACTGAAAACATAATATTGCTCAAGGGGGCTAATAATATTGACCTTAAAATGGTCTTAAAACAATTAAAAACTGCTTTTATTCTAGCCAAAATAAAACAAATCAGACTTTCTCCAGAAGAAAAAATATTATTGGAAATACTGTGAAAAACTCCTTGCTCTGTTAAACATCATTTGGGAAATAATTGAAAAAGAAAAAAGTTTTAGTTTAGTGTGAGTCAAAGGTCTGGAGAGTGTATAATGTACAGTGTGTAATGTATTGAAGGTTTCCAGGATACTAGGATGATTTGGAGAGCAGGTAAGGCAGTCAGGACTGTGAGAAGCTGTTTAAGGATGAACGTTCCAGTCTAGAAAGTTCCTACTTCACTTATAGACAACACTAACACTTCTGACATCTTTCTTGATCTTAAAACAGACTTTGCTTTGCTTGAGATAAAGTCTCTCTGTTCATCTAACTGAGCAACACACATGCTTACCCTGAGAAATGAAATATCATCATTAATGTAATGAGAGAACACACACACACACACACACACACACACACACACACACACACACACACACACACACACACACACACACACACACACACACACACACTCAAAAGAAACTGCTTTGTTATAAAAGAGGGTTAGAGCTGTAATTAGATTTCTCCAGCGTCTGCTGAGTCGATTCATGATCATAATGGTGTTGGTTAACCGTGCAGCAATAATTCTGGCCGTTTAGTGATGCTTAACATTTAGGATAATTACAAGTAAATCTGATGCCACCATGAAGGAAAAAAATGAAACAAAAATACTCAAATATGAACAAAAATTTACCAGCGACCGTCTTGCTGTGAGGCGACAATGCTAACCACTGAGCCACTGTGTCGCCCCTATTATCATTATATCAGGTAATAATAATAACAACAACAACAACAACAAAAATAATAATAACAATAATAATAATAATAACAATAACAACAACAACAACAACAACAATAATAACAACAACAACAACAACAACAACAACAACAACAACAACAACAACAATAATAATAATAATAATAATTGTTTGTTTTTTGTTTTTGTTGTTTTGTTTTGTTTATCATTTTTGCATTCAGCATTTCTTTAAATAGTTAAACATATAATATATTCAGATATTAAATTTAGATATAAAATATTGAGACAAAAAAGCATAAAATAAGTAATTTATTCAACACTAAAACTATTCAGATGACTCAAAAAAAGACTTTTTGTCCAAAAATCTGTGGTCAAAAATAACATGCTTTCAGTCCTATTATGCAAAATTCACTGTTATAAGGGGTTTAAACAGTTGTGTGGCAACAGTGTGTGAATATAACCAGCTCCTGATGGTAAAAATTAATTAATTTTTAAATGGAACAATAATAATAATAATAATAATTATTATTATTATTATTACTACAAAGGTATTAGTATGACAAACTATGATCATAATATGCAAATGACGTACATTAAAAATGCCATATAATCAATTTTATGAGGAGATTAATATAACTGAATAAAAATAGCATACGTACATTATAATTTTTTTAAATAAAAAGTATATACAGTTGAAATCAGAATTATTAAACCCCCTTTGAAATTTTTGTTCTTTTTTTAAATATTTCCCAAATGACATTTAACAGAGTAAGGATATTTTCACAGTATGTCTGATAATATTTTTTCTTCTGGAGAAAGTCTTATTTTTAATTCGGCTAGAATAAAAGCAGTTTTAAATTTTTTTTCAATTTATTTTCAAGATTATTAGCCCCTTTAAGCTATATTTTTCAATACAGAACAAACCATCATTATACAATAACTTGCCTAATTACCCTAACCTGCCTAGTTAACCTAATTAACCTAGTTAAGCCTTTAAATGTCACTTTAAGCTGTATAGAAGTGTCTTGAAAAATATCTAGTCAAATATTATTTACTGTCATCATGGCAAAGAGAAAATAAATCAGTTATTAGAAATGAGTTATTAAAACTATTATGTTCAGAAATGTGTTGAAGAAATCTCTCCGTTAAACAGAAATTAGGGAAAAAAAATAAACCGGGGGGCTAATAATTGAGGGGGGCTAATAATTCAGGGAGTTTAATAATTCGGACACCAACTGTTCATACATTATTCAAAAAAAATCTATTTAATAAAAAAAGAAAAGAAAGTTAAAAAATAAAATTAAGAAAAATATAGAGAATATCTTTTAAAAAGAGAAGAAAAAATAAAAAAACAAATAAAAAAAGAAACAAAAACCCTCAAATATTAACAAGTGAAAAGGGAACAATAATAATAATAATTATTTTTTTTCATTATTATTATTATTATTGTTATTACAAAGGTATTAGTAAGACAAACTACGATCATAATATGTAAATCACTTTAATCACCCGCTGAATAATGATGAGAAAGAAGAGCTGAACGGTCTCTATTTGCTTAAGTTTCAATTATGATGGTGCTTATAAGTGATAACGAAGCTGTCTGAAACGATAGTTAGATGTGTTGATGTGTTGGAATGCCTTGGTAAAGCAAGCATAAAGTAAACAGAAGTAATCAATACTCTAAAGTGCTCAATTATTAAGATAATCTAACTGAAATAATTATGATCTGCATAATTGCTTGAGACTGTTTTCATTTTCAGACACTTGAGTTTTAACAGACACTTGATATAAATTCAGACAGACACAAAAAATAATGAATGCCTGTCCGCGTCAGTGGCGTAGTGCGTTGACACATGCACTCCGGTGCTCACGGCGACCCGAGTTCGATTCCCTGCCTTGCAGTCCTATGCCAATCCTTCCCCTCTCTCTGCACCCCATGCTTTCCTGTCAATACTCTGTACTGTCCTATACATTAAAGGTGAAAACCCCGAAAAAATAATTATAAAAAAAAATAATAATAAATAAATAAAAATAACGAATGCCGATTTTATAAAAGATAGCCTAGATCAGTGGTCACTAACAGGCAGATCGGCTTGCTTGGATCAGGACTTGTGGAGCTGCGCATTGATAGATTTGCTCTTCAGTGTTTGGACATTCAGCAGTGAAATTTAAACCACACTGAACTGAGCTAAACTGAACTTCAACTCTGAAATCTGGAATTTACTAGAACTATGTTAAGCTGCTTTGACACAATCTACATTGTGAAAAGCGCTATATAAATAAACATGAACTGAACTGAATTGAATAAATATATAAATAAATAAAATCAAGAAAAATATGAAGAGAATTGCTTTTAAAAAGAGAGAAAATAAACAAAAGCTAAAAACAACAGATGATGATGGTAAATTATGCTACAACATTATGTTATGCAGTCTTATGTCGCACAAGTGTTTTTTGGCAATAGACAAAAATACAGAAGCGCTCAATTATTAAGATAACATTATCTAACTGAAATAATTATGATCTGCATAAATGCTTGAGACTGTTGAGTCGAGATGTAAAAACATTTATTGTCATATAATTAATTTTATAAATATTTTATGAAGAGATTATTATAACAAAAAAAGCGTGACTTAATTAATTTAAGTTTTTAAGTT
>NC_079451.1:47868511-47908511 GCF_903798145.1 Danio aesculapii | reverse complement strand
TCCAGAAGCGATGTAGCGCCACGCAGCGCCATACATAGGTTTCTATCAGGGTACACACACCGGCGCCGCAAGTTGGCGGCTGTCCGCGGCACCCAGTCACGACTCATGAAACTGTTCATTTTTCTACCGCGCCACAGAGCGCCATCTGAATAGTTTCCACTAAACAACTCACCTATGAAAATGATTTGGTAAGAGTGAGTCTGCAGTAAAAGACTCACTGATTCAAAACATCCAGTCAGAGTGAGTATGGACTGAACGACACACAGATTCAAATGATTCAGTCAGAACAATTCTGCCTAAAAGACACAACACTGGTTATTTAATATTTGTACATGTCTCTAAGCTTTTCCTGAGTGCAGGTTTTATTGACGAATATGATTTTAAAGTCATCAAACTCTCCTCTATTTGTTCCAAGTGATTCACTAAGAGTGAGTCTCCAGTTACAGACTCGTTGATTTAAAATGATTCGGTCAGACTGAGTCTGCACTAAACGACTCACCAATTGAAGTTATTTGGTCAGAGTGAGTCGGTAGTAAATGATTCACTGATTCAAAAGATCCAGTCAAAGTGAGTCTCCAATTAACGACTCACAGATTCAAATAATTTAGTCAGAACGAGTACGCAGAAAACACAAGTGCAAGTTTTAATGAAGAATACGATTGTGATTGTAAAAACTTCAGTCTGTTTTTCTTTTCTTTTATTTAAATCCATCAACTTTAACAGAGTATTTGGTTTTAGTAGACTTTTCCTTTACTAAATTCATTCCAAATTCATCTCACAAATGCACTGAACATTTAATTCATTAATTGGACAGATCCGGTTGCATCTGTTCACAGTCCACAACTCACTGATTCAAATGATGAAACAACTCAGCTACTTTAGATGGTTTGGTCAGAGTGAGTCTTAAGTAAACGACTCACTGATTCAAATGATTCAGTCAGAGTAAGTCTGCAGTTAACAATTCCCTGATTCAAATAATTTGTTAAGAGTGAGTGATCAGGTAACAACTCACTTATTTAAAAAGAATAAGTCCCCAGTTAACAAATCACTGATTCAATTGATCCAATAAGAGTGAGTGTCCGATTTCAGTCTAAATGAGTCTGCAGTAAATAACTCACTGATTCAAATTATAAAGTCAGAGCAAGTCTGTAATTAACGAATCACTGACACAAATGATCTGTTAAGAGTGAGTCACTAGGTAACAAGTCACTTATTCACAAAGATCCTTCAAGAGTGAGTCCCCAGTTAACGAATCACTGATTCAAATGATCAATTAAGAGCAAGTCTCTGGTTTTAGTATAAGTCTGCAGTTAACGAATCACTGATTCAAATGATCTGTTAAGAGTGAGTGACTAGGTATCAAGTCACTTATTCACAAAGATCCTTCAAGAGTAAGTCCCCAGTTAACGAATCACTGATTCAAATGATCAATTAAGAGCAAGTCTCTGGTTTCAGTCTAAGCAAGTCTGCAGTTAACGAATCACTGATTCAAATGATCTGTTAAGAGTGAGTGACTAGGTAACAAGCCACTTATTCAAAAAGATCCTTCAAGAGTCCCCAGTTAACGAATCACTGATTTAAATGATCCATTAAGAGCAAGTCTCTGGTTTTAGTATAAGTAAGTCTGCAGTTAACGAATCACTGATTCAAATGATCTGTTAAGAGTTAGTGAATAGGTAACAAGTCACTTATTCACAAAGATCCTTCAAGAGTGAGTCCCCAGTTTACGAATCATTGATTCAAATGATCCATTAAGAGAAAGTCTCTGGTTTCAGTCTAGGTAAGTCTGCAGTTATTGAATCACTGATTCAAATGATCTGTTAAGAGTGAGTGACTAGGTAACAAGTCACTTATTCACAAAGACCTTCAAGAGTGAGTCCCCAGTTAACGAATCACTGATTCAAATGATATGTTAAGAGTGAGTGACTAGGTAACAAGTCACTTATTCACAAAGATCCTTCAAGAGTGAGTCCCCAGTTAACGAATCATTGATTCAAACAACTCACTTATCAACTGTCTCTACATCCACATGTATTATCTAAAAGCAGTAGGTTATGAAATCATTCTCACACTTTAAGAAAACCTAATAAATAACTAAATGTGAATAAAACGTTAAATATTTTATCTGTATCAACTCCCCTTGTAACAAATGTAAGCCATACAGCTTTGAGGTTTGCATTATTAGCATGTGTGACATTTAGGCTTTCTATTGGTCAAATGGCTTTCTGATGACACAAATCCTCAAATCAGTAAACTCAAACTTTGGGCCGCAGACAAACACAAGTCCTCCTTTGATCTGTAGTGTTTAATGCAGGTTAAAGCCCTCTGACTGCTTCTTTATGAACACACACACTCCTCTCTGATGGACACACACTCTGTGCTCTGTTTCCAGCCGTCACACGACACAAAAGCTCTGAATGTGTGTTTAAAAATCTGTGAAGTTACTGGCAGACACTGTCCGCTAAAATAAACAGTTGTGGCAGCTCCAGTCGTAAGTGAAAGCACAGTTTGTTATTTCGTTCAATGCATTGGCAAGCGTTATTGAGACCTTCAACACTTATTACCCAGCGCTTATTTGACTTCGTCCGACCAAACACAGCCATTTCATGTACGCGCGAGAGGCACATTTCTGAACTATACCCACAGCGGACAACTTTCAACACAAGATCAAACAGACAAAAACAAAATGTTCTAGAAATAATTATTCACTCAGATGTTTATTAAAATAGAAAAATGATTAAAAAAAGAATGAGAAAAAAAAATTACATGAAGTAATGAATAAAAAAATGAAAATTGAATGAATGAATGAATGAATGAATGAATGAATGAATGAATGAATGAGTGAATAAATGAATAAATGAATAAATTTAAATAACAGAAAATGAATGAATGAATGAATGAATTAAAAATAACAGAAAATGAATGAATGAATGAATGAATGAACGAATTTAAATAACAAAAAATGAATGAATGGATGGATGAATGAATGAATGAATGAGTGAATGAATGAATGAATGAAAGAAAGAAAGAAAATGCATGATTGAATGGATAAATGAATAACAGAAACGAAATTTTAAAAATGACTGACATGAATGAATGAACGAATTAATGGAATGACAGAAAACGAATGAACAATTGAATGAATAACAAAATAAACAAATAATTAAATAGAATAATGAAAGAAAATAAAAGAATGAATGGATGAATCAATGGATGGATGTATGAATAATTTAAAAATAACAGAAAATGAATGAATGAATGAATGAACAATTTAAATAACAGAAAATGAATGAATGAATGAATGAATAAATAATTAATTGAATGAAGGAAGAAATGAATGAATGAAAATGCATAATTGAATGGATAAATGTATAACAGAAATGAGTTTTAAAAAATGATTGACATGAATGAATGAACGAATGAATGAAAGAAAATGCATGATTGAATGGATAAATGAATAACAGAAACGAAATTTAAAAAATGACTGACATGAATGAACAAACGAATTAATGGAATGACAGAAAACGAATGAACAACTGAATGAATAACAAAATAAACAAATAATTAAATAGAATAATGAAAGAAAATAAAAGAATGAATGGATGAATGAATGAATGAATGAATGAATAAATTAAAAATAACAGAAAATGAATGAATGAATGAATGAACAATTTAAATAACAGAAAATGAGTGGATGAATGAATGAATGAATGAATGAATGAATAACAGAAATTAGTTTTAAAAAATGATTGACATGAATGAACGAACGAACGAATGAAAGAAAACGCATGATTGCATGGAAAATGAATAACAGAAACGAAATTTAAAAAAAATGACTGACATGAATGAATGCATGAGCGAATTAATGGAATGACAGAAAACGAATGAACAACTGAATAACAAAATAAATAATTAAATAGAATAATGAAAGAAAATAAAAGAATGAATGGATGGATGGATGGATGAATGAATGAATGAATGAATGAATGAACCAATGATTGACAACATTAACAAAAATAACTAATGTATAAAATATAATGTATAAAATGAATGAATGAATGGAAAAATGACAGGTAATAAACTAAATAATTAATTATTGAACAAACGAATGACAAAACTAATGAATGAAGGAATGACAGAAAATGAATGAACTAATGAATGAATGAATGAATGAATGAATGAATGATTGAATGGCGCAAAATTAAAAGAACTAATGAATGTATGAACAAATGCAGTGTTTCCCCTACCATTATATTAGGGGAGCGCCCCGCCCTACCAACGGCTGTTTCCGCCCCGCTTAGACTAACGTTAATTGTATTATCTATATAGCGCCAGATCACAATTTTTTTTATAAACAAGCTTAACAGCCGTATGTAATAACTTATTTACACAACAGCATGTCATTTCTGTTCTGCTCTCGTGCCACAGCAGCTAAAATACATACAGATGCAGACATCCCAAGTCTCCCGGAAGTTCCACGAGTCTCCCGCAAATGCATAGAGACTCCCGGATGCCCGAAAACGAATGATAATCTCCTGGAAATCGCCCACCCGATCCTCAAATACGCCCGCATCCCTCCCCGCTCTTCAGATATATCGCTTTCTCCTCTATCCAACCTTATGACCTCTCCCGCAAATTCATACCGGCTCCGTGATCCCCCAAAGTTAATTAAAATACCCGGAAATCATGGCGACGAGAGGGAATGAGCAAGAGAACAGATCGCGAGAGGAGCAATGATGGTCTAAGCATTACATTTGTTCGGTTAAATGAATAGAGCAGTAAAGATATCGCGAGTGCAAATCCCTTTATCTCTCTCATTGAGAGATCTGCTGTCAATAGTTGGAGACGATCAAAATATTCGAATGGTCCCGCATGTATTTAGTCCTTTTTACATATATAACAACTGAAAGTTCTGACAATATCGCAGGTCCACTAAAAGCTGGCTGGAATTATTAGATAAAACTTTTTAACATGAATATTTAATAATATAACTTACTGTAATACACTCATTGCTAGGGCCAGACGGAATCTGCTGATGTTTTTTGCTATTTCTGCGGAGAAGTTTGCTAAAAATCTGCGGATTTCTGCAGAATGATTTTGGGAGTATCAGAATTAAAACCTTAATATGTGAAATAAAAAACAATATATTTTAAACTTATATTTAATGTTTAAAACGCAAATCATGTTAGATCCACTTTATTTGGTAAACAAAGCAAGTCTCTCATATAATATCTCTACTAAAAGACAGAAAATATTACTTTATAAACTGTGTTGTACATAAATCAGATGGATATGTTCATATTAGTCAATAATATTACTGTAATTAATTTAAAAACTGAATAAATATAGATTTACACACATTTACTCAAGTAAATAATCAGAATTAATGATGGACTAAAAATCTGCGGAATTCCGCGCAGGCAGATTCCGTGGGGGCCTATTTATTGCTATAAGAAGTAGTTTATAGGCCAATTTCCTTTTAGTAAACAAGTATTAGATTTTAAGATGTGCTTTTTAACTAATTTTCATCTTCCATCATTTGCAATGTTTCCAAATTGCATTGTTAGTAATTTTTCTGTGGCAGTTCATTCTGCTTTGGCGACCCCTGATAAATAAGGCACTAAGCTGAAGTAAAATGAATGGATGAATTGTTTTCTGTAAAGCTGCTTCTGGCCATGACATGTTCACACCTACATTTTTATAAGAGACATGTTTAATAAATGTCTCAATAAATGGGCCAGATATTTCTGACTTTCCATATCAGGAGGCTCAGGAAATGTTCCTCCAAAAGCCTATAAATATACATCGCAGTGACAAAAGCTGAACACGATGTGAATAAAAAAAAGACATAAATTAAATGTTAATTTAGAATTTACAAACGGTTGTACAGTTCAAATAGGTCAGTTATTTACTACTGTCATTAAAGACCATGACTCCTTGTGTCAGTGTCAGTCTGAACAGCCGTGTCGCGCTACAGCCACAAGGTATGTATGAATGAATGAATGAATGAATGGCATAAAATGAAAGAATTAATGAATGAATGACAAAAAATTGAATGATCTGATGAATAATGAATGAATGACAGAAAATGAATAAACAAATGACAGAAAATGAATGAACAAATGACAGAAAATGAATGAACAAATGAACGAACAAACAAACAACAGACAATAAATGAAACAATGACAGTATGGATGGATGAATGGATGAGAGAAAACGAACAGAAAAATTTGAGAAAATGATTGAATGAATGAAGGTATGAATGAAGGTATGAATGAATGAATGAATGAATTAATTAATTAATTAATGGCATAAAATGAAAGAATTAATGAATGAATGACAGAAAATGAATCAACAAATGACAGAAAATGAATGAACAAATGAACGAACAAACAAACAACAGATCATAAATGAAACAATGACAGTATGAATGGATGAATGGATGGATGTATGAATGAATGAATGAATATCTGAACAAATGATTACAGCAAGGCACTAGTAACACTGAGATCATTGGTTTGATCACAGTAAATGCATAAACCAATGAAATGTGCAAATGCATGGTAGCAATCTATTCATAAGCATATGCCAAATTCACGAACGCAAAAAAAGTCTGTAAACACATTTGTTGATTTGATTACATCCTTTATGCTGCATCATGGGGATTCTGATAAAAGAGGATCTTTTACTCATGATCAAATATGACAGGATCATGAGTTCCCGTTGCCTACACGGATTCTTTTTATGTGATGTGTTTGTTTTCCTCCAAGTGAAAAGACTAAACTTCAGTGTCTGCAATGCCAATTAAACAAACAGGATCATATCTAGCTCTGGAAACGTCCACATCTGTCAAAGCTTTGGATCTGATGTGTTTGCTTACATTCTGCTGCAGTGATGTCAACACAGCGCAGTAAACCAACATTCACAATATAATTCAAATGCATTTCTGACTGAACTACTGTAAATAATGACGCATCACTCGATGGCACGAGAGTAAGGAGATGAGACTAAATAAATGACAGAATATCTGCAGGTAAAGTTGAAATGGAAAATCATAATCTGCACATGACCAGGTACAACATGTGTGTCATCTGCAAAATTATGATACAAGATGCTAAATTTGTTAAATACAGCCCTCAGAAATCATCTAAAGAAAAAAAAGTAGCGGACCTAAAGCCGAGCCCTGGGGTATCCAGTACCTCACAGAGGCAGCAAAAGAACACGGCAGATTTTATGTACATTTTCATTCATTTATTCATTCATTCATTCATCCCAGAGGAATCATTTTAAGAGAAAAAAGTAGTGGTCCTAAAGCCGAGCCCCTGGGTTATCCAGTACCTCACAGAGGCAGCAAAAGAACAAGGCAGATTTTGTACATTTTCATTCATTCATTCACTCATTTATTCATTCATTCAACCATCCCAGAGGAATTATTTTAAGAGAAACAAGTAGTGGCCCTAAAACCGAGCCCTGAGGTAACCCATACCTCACAGAAGCAGCAAAAGAATACAGGTTTGATGTAAATTTTCTGTTATTCAATCATTCATTCATTCATCCCAGAGGAATCATCTAAAGAGAAAAAAGTAGTGGCCCTAAACCCGAGCCCTGATGTAACCCATACCTCACATAAGCAGCAAAAGCATACAGGTTATATGTAAATTTCCTGTCATTTATTCATTCATTCATTCATTCATTCATCCCAGAGGAATCATCTAAAGAGAAAAAAGTAGTGGCCCTAAAACCAAGCCCTGAGGTAACCCATACCTCACAGAAGCAGCAAAAGAATACAGGTTTTATGTAAATTTCCTGTCATTCATTCATTTTTTCATTCATTCATTCATTCCTTCATCCCAGAGGAATCATATAAATAGAAAAAAGTAATGGCCCTAAAGCCGAGCCCTGTTGTAACCCATACCTCACATAAGCAGCAAAAGAATACAGGTTTTATGTAAATTTCCTGTCATTCATTCATTTTTTCATTCATTCATTCATTCATTCATTCATTCATTCATTCATTCATTCATTCATCCCAGAGGAATCATCTAAATAGAAAAAAGTAATGGCCCTAAAGCCGAGCCCTGTTGTAACCCATACCTCACATAAGCAGCAAAAGAATACAGGTTTTATGTAATTTTCCTGTCATTCATTTATTCATTCATTCATTCATTCATTCATCCCAGAGGAATCATCTAAAGAGAAAAAAGTAGTCGCTCTGTACAACAAACTGAACGTTATTTACAACTTCATTACCTGTTACTCACAGCCTATGCAGCTTCTGTTCACTAAAGTATGCGTCATAGACGGTCACGCGCGCGAGTTCTCAGCAATGTTGCCAGATTGGGCGGTTTTGAATTCATTTCTGCGGGTAAAAAATGACATAGGCGGGTAGTGTAAAATTGGCCGGTTTTGTAACGGCATGCCCGCAAGCCCCGATCTTCACTTATAAACCTGTTATGATCCCCCAAAGAGGTGCCATAGCACCCGTTCCCCACATACAAACGCTTACAACAGTTGTGATCTCCCAACGAGGCTACAGATTGTTGGGCGGTGCCTTTTAGTTTTCAGCGGGTTTTAGGCTGGAAACAGTCAGCTACATCTGGCAACACTGGTTCTTGGAAGTTAACAAACAGCTGCCGGTCAGCTCACGTGTGATTTCGCGGTCGCGAATACACCATTACATGAAGACAGAAATGACATTTGTGGTTGAATTATACCTTATAAATACAGTATGTGACACTTTTAACGTCATTTGAAGGGGTCAATGTGGCTGTTAAGATTTGTGCGACTGCCTTCTCTCCTGACCTTGACAATATAATTGGCTGAATCGTAGAAAAGCTGAATTAAGATCGTGCGTAGGGTCGAATCGAGATCGTGATCTTTTTTCGATTAATCATGCAGCCCTAGACAGTGGCACTAAAAGTGAGATACCCCATACCTCACAGAGGCAGCAAAAGAATACAGGTTTTATGTAAATTTTCTCGTTCGTTCGTTCATTCTTATCTACTTATCAGAAGCAGAAGGGCTGGCAAAATCACTTCGGACCCCTCACACCCAGCACACTGCCTCTGAACTTTTACCTTCTGGTTGACTCTACAGAGCACTGCGCACCAGAACAGCCCGACACAGAAACAGTTTCTTTCCTCAGGCAATCCATCTCATGAACACTTGATGATAATAATTGTGGAACCAACATCACTACTTGCTATACACTTTTATACACATATACACTTATTTAACAACACACTTACATGCCAATTTGCATTTAACAGCTGCACATATAACATTGTATATAGTAATATAGCTCTACATACATTTGTCAATTTGTATATTTGCACTCACTACTGCTTTTTTATATATTATCTGTTTTTTGTCCTGTCTCTGTAATTCTGTTGCACTGTAGAAGCTCTGTCACCAAAACAAATTCTTCCTCGTATGTGTGAACATACCTGGCAGTAAAGCTCTTTCTGATTCTGATTCTTTCATCCCAGATGAATTATCTAAAGAGAAAAGGGTAGCTTCCCTAAAACTGAGCCCTGAGTTACCGCATACCTGACAGATGTAGCAAAAAACAAGTTTTATATACATTTGACATCATTCATTCATTCATTCATTCAATTAGTTATTCATTCATTTATCCATTCTAGAGATATCATTTAAAGAGAAAATACTAGTGTCCCTAAAATTGAGCCCTTAGGTACCTCACAGAGGCAGCAAAATAATACAGGTTTTCTTGAACATATTTGATTATTATACACATTCTTCCTCTATTTCCTTCACTTTTCATGCCTGCACTGTTCTTCTAAACTGTGCAAAACAGTCATAATAAAGAATGTGTGGATGTGCCTAAAGTTTGACTTTCTGTATAAACAGTCTCCTAAAAACTCTACCGGTTGACACTTTTCTCTCTCATACACCCTCATCCAGACTTTCTTCTTTTGACGGCTGATGGTTTGACACGTCTGACACGGGTTTGCTCTGTGAATCAAATAAAGGCCCTTCACAAAACACAAACTCGACATGCCAGTCCTCAGCTGCGATCTATTTTGCTCTTGGCACGCACAATGTCTTGGCTCTTTCCGGATGGTCAGACTGCTGGTTGTGAGTCAACATTTACATTAGAGCATCTGGGCATAGCCGTCTCAGATGTGATGTGCATTTTGTGTGCGGAAAACGGCCAAGAACTGCAAGACGGTCTGCAGGGAGCTCGGCTATTTAAAAAAATATATATAAAAAATAAAAGTTAAAAAAAAAACACACACACACACACTGAGTCCAAACCATTTTTAAGCAAAATTGCACCAACAGGCAACCGCAGCAAATGGTAAAATTAGGGTTGGAACCACACCCACTCAACCGCCATGTCAAAAATACAATCCCACTAATAGGGTGACACAGTGGACGGTTGCACCGAATGCGTCCAGTCATCCTCTGAAAATGACGAAGAAAAGAAAATCTTCGTCTTACTCATATCAGTCACTGCGCCATAAAGATACCAGCGCTTCAATAACAGGATATAGCTGGTATTTGTAATTTCGAAATACAGAAAAACAACACTTAAACATCGACCACAGCTTCTGTTGGCGCTTTACACCGCCCACTTCGCCGGGAATTCGCAGACTTTTAGCTAACTCCATTTTCCTGTTATGAACTTTCGGGGTTGCTTAAAATTGAACTTGTAAATCTCAAGAATGTGCTTAGGTAAATGAATGGATCTTGTAAATGCGCAAAATGGCCATATAAAAGCATTTCACATGAAATTGTCCCCAGCTAGAGCGACAGAGCGAGGGCTTCTGCGTTCACCACGGTCATTAGAGCTTTAACAAGTGAATTAAAAACATGGTAACACAACCACACCCTGGCAGAGCCAAACACACTGCTAACATCTGGACGACACTGAGGCCGTGTGAAATCTGGGAGAAAACTAGTAGTTCTCAAATGAATAATGCATTTGGTGACAGAAGGAGTAAATAGTAATGTAGCTGATTTGCATTGTAAATAACTGACTCCAGCACTGGTTTCAACAACAGCATGTGTATGTTAACTATTAGTGTCGGGGAAAAAGTTACTGTTAAATTAAATATTGTAATATATTATTTTGAAAAGTAACTTATTTTAAAAAAACTTTTTGGGGAAAATAATATAATGTTATTTGATCCAACATCTCGGCTGGGCTTAAAATTTTAATATATTACTTTAAAAAGTAACTTATTTTAAAAAGTAACTGTTACTTAATTACTTTTTAAGGAAATTAATTATATTATTTAAAACAACATCTCGGCTGGGCGTAATATTTGAATATATTACTATTAAAAGTAACTTTTTTTTTTTTTTAAAGTAACTGTTAGTTACTTTTGAGGAAAATAATATAATAGGTTATTTATAAACAACATCTTGGCTGGGCGTAAGATTTATATATAGTACTTTTAAAAGTAACTTATTTAGAAAAGTAATTGTTATTTAGTTACTTTTTAAGGAAAGTAATATATTATGTTATTTAATACAACATCTTGGCTGGGTGTAATATTTTAATATATTACTATTAAAAGTAACTGTTACTTAGTTACTTTTTAAGGAAAGTAATATATTATGTTATTTAATACAACATCTCGGCTGGGCGTAATATTTGAATATATTACTATTAAAAGTAACTTATTTTTTAAAAAGTAACTGTTACTTAGTTTTAAGGAAAATAATATATTACTGTATGTTATTTAATACAACATCTTGGCTGGGCTTACGATTGATATATAGTACTTTTAAAAGTAACTTATTTAGAAAAGTAATTGTTAGTTACTTTAAGGAAATTAATATATTATGTTATTTAATTCAACATCTTGGCTGGATGTTTTAATATATTACTATTAAAAGTAACTGTTACTTAGTTACTTTTTAAGGAAAGTAATATGTTATATAACACAACATCTCAGCTAGGCTTAATTTTGTTATATATTACTATTAAAAGTAACTTAATTTTAAAAAAAGTAACTGTTACTTAGTTACTTTTACGGAAAATAATAAAATATGTTATTTAATCTTGGCTGGGCTTACGATTTATATATAGTACTTTTCAAAGTAACTTATTTAGAAAAGTAATTGTTACTTAGTTACTTTTTAAGTTTGTTTGTTACTTTCTAAGGAAAGTAATATATTATTTAACAACATCTCGGCTTGGCTTAAGATTTTAACATATTACTTTTAAAAGTAACTTATTTTGAAAAAAATGGTGTTAGTTAGTTTATTAGGAAAAATAAAATGTTATTTTAACATTAGATCTCGACTGGGCTTAAGGCTTTAATATATTACTTTTAAATGTAACTTATTTCGAAACAGTAACTTAGTTAATTTTTAAGTTATTTAATATGTTATTTAATACAACCTCTTGACTGGGCTTAATATTTTAATATACTACTTTTAAATATAACTCATGGTTAACTATGGTGTTAGTTACTTTTTAAGAAAAATAAAATATTATTTGAACAGAAGAGCTCGGCTGAGCTTAAGATTTTATTATATTACTTTTAAAAGTAACTTGCTTAAAAAAGTAACTGTTAGTTAATTTTTAAGGAAAGTAATATAATATGTTATTTAATACAACATCTCGGCTGGGCTTTAGATTTTTAATATATTAATTTTAAAAATAACTTATTTAGAAAAGTAACTATGGTGTTTGTCCCTTTTTAAGGAAAATATTATATTATGTTATTTAACAACAATTCGGCTGGGTTTAACATTTTAATATATTACTTTTAAAAGTAACTTATTTTATGGTGACTTTTAGGAAAGTAATATATTGTGTTAATTAACAAATACATCTCAGCTGGGCTTAAGACTGTAATAAATTACTTTTAAAAGTAACTTTCCCTTAACTTAACATCGTTAACTATACTTTATATATCACTGACGGAAAGAATTATCACATTTAGGATTGTGCATTAACTACAGAAAAACAAATAAAAAGTTTTCGACTGCCTAGCTAAACATGATCAACATCGTTATGCTAGTAGTCAATCACATAAGGTCTCTCTAAATTAGTATAATATTAATAGTTTAATAAACACACACGTTCGGCTACACTGAAAACATAATTTTTTTCTGCAGTAGCCTAAATAAATCTTAATCATTAAAACTGCTTTTACATTATTGTATTTACAAATATACCCTATGAACAGCCTAATAATAAACTATGCTTGTTAAGAAATTATTAAAAAAACTGCTTATTTTTACATTGTTAACTCCCAAAACACCATTAACTCGTTTATGTGAATGCGTTAATGAAAAATCAGAAACATTATCTGACTATTTAACTGCATTTTGCAACTCAAAGAGGATATTTTCAGCTGCAGGGAGCACAATAAACTAAGAAAGATCCAAGAGACTGCCAGAAAAGAATGACTGCCATTCTCCAGAAGAATGGCTAAAAGCTGAGAGTCACCGTACGTTCACACCGAAAGCGGCGAGAGCGTAAAGTAGCCGGAAGTCATTCATTTTCAATGAGAGCAAGCGGCGATAAGCGGCGAGGAGCAGTGCGTCTTCGCCGGTGTGGGCGTCGAGGAGAGTTGAAAAAAGGTTACCTTTATGGTAATGAGCTATGACGCGGAGTTTAGAGAACACAGACCTGTGAACTTTGGTTCCCACCACAGTTGTTCCCAAGGGTTTGAATATTGCGGTCGCCGGATTTCCAATTATTTACAATGTTTTCTTACAGGAACATGCATTAAATAAGTTAATGTTAAGTTTCTGATGTGCTTTTATGTTGTAACGTTATATATTTATCTTTAAAAAAACGGGAATCTCATGCGACAGTACAAAACAGTATTGCTGCTTATTGCTGTTAAATGTATTTGATAAGAAGTGCGCAACATTTACACGCTAGAAAGCATGTTTTATGCAGGAATGTAGCTGAAATGCTGCAACGGCCCCTTTAAATACAAGATCAATGTAGCAAATTTTGACGTTCTCACCACTGGAGCTGAAAGCAGACATCGTTGTCGCCAGGGCGGCCAGAGCGACCTTGGACGCTCTCACCACTTTCGGTGTGAACGGACAGTCATTTTCCTTCAAACTGTTGTATTCTTTTACAGGAATTAAAAAAAAAAAAATGTTTTACACCGATTGGTTTTGTTTTATTTTACATTAAAAACGTAATAATAAAAGAAAGTGTTGTTAATTCTGTTCAATTTTTTTGAACCGTTAAAGTACCGAACCGATAAGTGGTATCGATAAAAGTAGTAATAGCATTAAAACCTTAACAATACCCATCTCTACTTATTGAACAGTACCATACACTAAATTAAGGATGCATGACAGCTGAGCGAGACTCTGCAAAACTGCAAAATAAGCCGTGAAACTCTGACCAATGTGAGGAGAGTTTACTGGCATGTGACTTGTTTAGCTATTTTGGTCCGTTTAGAAACTTTGCAGTGTGAAAGCGAACCGCACCAAGAACAAAGAGCAACAATGTAACTATTTTAATCCCTGTTTCGGAACAAAACAATCGATCTGCAGGTGTAAAAGCCACCTAAAAACCAATGTCTCCCTTTACATTGATCTTTGAGAGATGTTGTTTATGCTCACACATCTGCATTACACATCAACTAAAGTTTAAAATATGACATCATGGTGGACCACCCCTTTAATTATTTATTTACTGGTTTCACTATTATTATTAACTTGCATCTAATGCAACATTTAAATTGATATATAAAATGCTGGGTTGACTCAAGTGGGCTGACTTTCAAATAATAAATAATAAATAAATGTAATAAAATCAATTAACTACATTTAACATTGTTATTAATTAATCAGCACAACATATAATCCCGGCACTAACCTTTATTAATATTAGTGATGAAACAACAATGAAGAAAACAGTCCAAATTTAATGATAATAATAATTAAAAAAGCTAATAAAATAATAAAATTACATGCATAGCGCAAATTTAGCTGTAATTCTTTCTATCATGTGATTCTTTATTGCATGACATGGTTATTAAACATCACTTTATTAAATCATATTGATGTTGTCATGAGTAATAGCCATTTGAAGCAGCAAATGACACAGGATTTTAAAATCGCAGTTAAAGGTCATTGCAGACCAACAAAACCCTCATAACCTTAGTAAAATCACAGTAACGTACATCCATCACTGGGGTTTATCAATTTATTACTTATTAACCAGACACACAAAGGCTCACCACTGTTCAGTACTCCAGCAAACCATCATACATAATAACACATCAGCGACAATCATTAAAACATGCCTCTGATAATTAATGTGAACGGCCGCGACAATGACATGGCAAAAGACTGGCAACAAAACGAGCCAAACAAAGCGACTCGCTGTGTTATTGATGACACAAAAAAACAGCTTCCTGCGCCAAAGGCCACCTGTTTCTGTTGTTCAGAACAATCGCATTGGAAAAAGCCACATCCTAAACCGCAGATCCCAAAAGCACCTGCTGAACCGGCCGCTCACAGACCATTAGGGTCACAAGCCATTTGATTTGAGTACTGGATTTTCACTAACAAACACAGAGGTCAGGAGAAACACACACACGACACGAAGAGTCTCAGTGTTTACACTATCACAACTCAAGGGGACTTAATAGATGTCTTTATTCAGGTCTTTTTATTTTATTTTAGGAGCTACGTAATATCTCTGACAGAAAGAGACGTATAGATCTTACATATGATTGGTATTTTATACAGCAATTATATACAGGGAGCTACAAGTCATAAAAATATTTTATATTGCATGACTTGTATAAATGTTTATACAAGTCAAATAATTTTATTTATATGACTTGTATTATAGTTATTTTTCTACACAAAAAAATAAATAAATACATTTAAAAAAAAAAAATTATAAATAAATAAAATTCAATAAAGCTAAAAAATAAAATAAATAAATAAATAAATACATTTAAAAAAATAAAAATTATAAATAAATAAAATTCACTAAAGCTAAAAAATAAAATAAAATAAATAAATAAATAAATACATTTAAAAAAATAAAAATGATAAATAAATAAAATTCAATAAAATCAAAAAGTAAAATAAAATAAATAAATAAATAAATACATTTAAAAAAACAAAAATTATAAATAAATAAAATTCAATAAAACCAAAAAATAAAATAAAATAAATAAATAAATACATTTAAAAAAACAAAAATTATAAATAAATAAAATTCAATAAAACCAAAAAATAAAATAAAATAAATAAATACATTTAAAAAAACAAAAATTATAAATAAATAAAATTCAATAAAACCAAAAAATAAAATAAATAAATAAATAAATAAATTTTTTAAAAATTTAATTATAAATAAATAAAATTCAATAAAACAAAAAAAATTATTATTATTAATAATAATAATAATAATAATAATAATAATAATAATAATAATAATAATAATAATAATAATAATAATAATAATAATAATAAATAGAATTTAAAAATTATTTGGTTATTTGAGCAAATATAAATGCAAAAAAGAGTATTTGAGGTACTCACCCACTCACTGCTCTCTACGTTTACTCATATTCTCAGTTTCTGCTAAACTAAGAAACCTGGAAATGTGTGTGTGGGGGGGTATTTATCCAGATATATATTACCTTGTTACTGGGTTTTCTAAAATGTTGCCTAAATATACAAATTAGACATTGTTTAAATAAATATATGCCAATTTGCATTTATTTCTTGTATAAAAACCTTCATTGAACACTGTAAAAAATGCTTGGACACACAATTGATTTTTGGGTCACACTTTACAATAAGGTTTCATTAATGTATTTACTAACATTAACTATAAACAGTGCTTGTACAGCATTTATAAATCAGAATTCAACATTTACAAATGCATTATTGATGCTTGTTAACATTTGCTAATGCAATGAGTTGACATACTAACAATGAACAGCTGTATTTTCATTAGTTAACTAACAAGAACAAATACTGTAATAAATATATTGTTCGTGGTTATTTCATGTTAGTAAATGCATTAACTAACATTAACTAACCTTTTGTAAAATGTTACCAATTTGTGTTGGAAAAACATGAAGGAATTAAGTTAACTTACAAATTTAAGTGGATTGAAACTAAAACAATTAAGTTGTCGCAAAAAACTCCAAAATTGTGTTCAGATTATTTTAAATAAGTAGTTTGAACAAATAGCTTGAACAGTAAAAAAATATTATATATATATTTATTTATTTATTCCACGGTCTGTTGAAATTCTTGATTCTGATTGGCTGAAGGGTGTGCATTATTTTCGTAGAAACGCACCGGTAGCTCCAGTCAGTTTTGCTCAGTTCGAAATAAACGCGCTTCTCCCAAACATTTATAATTACCAAGGCAACTCGTTAATTATGCAACAAAATCAAGTTTTAAGAGCTATGAATAAGGATAGCACGTGTTTAAAAACGTTAGAAGCTCCAGGCGGTCAGTGTCTTATTTATAAAGTCTTATTTGTTTTATTTCGGCTAGAATAAAAGCAGTTTTTATTTTTTTAAAAACCATTTTAAGGTTAATATTATTAGCCCCTTTAAGCTATTTTTTTTTCGATAGTCTACAGAACAAACCATCGTTATACAATAACTTGCCTAATTACCCTAACCTACCTAGTTAACCTAATTAAGCCTTTAAATGTCACTTTAAAGAGCCCATATTATGGGTTTTTGAAAATGCCCTTCCATGTAGTGTGTAACACAGCTCTAAGTGAAGTGAAATATCCAGCTAAGGCTTAAATCTGTAAGTGTACAGTGTTTAAAATTATTGATTCATCTATAAAAGAGTCGACTCATAGTGCTTCAAACGAGTCGTCTTGATAACGAGTCATTAGGTGTTTCGCGATGACGCAGCCACGAAACACAAGCCTCGCCAGTAGTTACGCGTGCAAACCAGGGAGATTTGAAACCTGCGGCCCCGCCCACTAACACAGAAAAAACACTAGACACACACACACAGACGCCGCCGGTCGAATGAAGTCACGCTGTGCTCAGATGGATAATATTGACAGTCTCTACCCAAAGATGAGTTGTTAACCTGGTACAGTACACGCGGTTACTCTTTATATTCTCTTGTCACATGTAAGCCACGTTAAAAACGCGACGCGTGCCGCTTTGTTTACAGATTTAACGTTAAAGGCTTTTGTGAGCTCGCGTTCCACTGTCGTTTGTCGTTGCTATGGCGATCGTAAGCTAGGAGACAAGAGACTCGTGTCAATTTCCCTAGTTCTTCTGAGGAGCGTTGTGTGTGTGTGTGTGTGTGTGTGTGAGAGAGAGAGAGAGACTCGCGTCGCTTTCCCTAGTTCTTCTGAGGAGCGTTGTGTGTGTGTGTGTGTGTGTGTGAGAGAGAGAGAGAGAGAGAGAGAGAGAGAGAGAGAGAGAGAGAGAGAGAGAGAGAGAGAGAGAGAGAGAGAGACTCGCGTCGCTTTCCCTAGTTCTTCTGAGGAGCGTTGTGTGTGTGTGTGTGTGTGTGTGAGAGAGAGAGGGAGAGGGAGAGAGAGAGACTCGCGTCGATCTCCCCAGTTCTTCTGAGGAGGGTTGTGTGTGTGTGTGAAAAAAGCCTTACACTATGAAGCGCGTGTGCACTGTGACTACTTTTATATAGTTGATTACCAGCTGGGCATTTCACTCTGTCTCGTGCTGAAGCCTGTCACTGTCGACCAATCGCAGCAGGCTGTCATCGGTCCAATCAGCGCAGATTAGCTTCGCGCTGAGGAGGGGTTTGGGAACAAATGAATCGCTGAACGATTCATATGGGAGTCGTTGGGATAATTAGGTAAAAATAAATGCATATTATAAGACCATCAAAGTGTTTTATGACCTTGCATGCATATTAGACTGTTGTTGGAGACCCTTACAACCTAAATATGACCCTATTTCATGTATAATATGGGCTCTTTAAGCTGTATAGAAGTGTCTTGAAAAATATCTAGTCAAATATTATTTACTGTCATCATGACAAAGATAAAATGAATCAGTTATTAGAGATGAGTTATTAAAACTATTGTGTTTAGAAATGTGTTGATGAAATCTTCTCTCCGTTAAACAGAAATTGGGGAAAAAAATAAACAGGGGGGCTAATAATTCAGGAGGGCTAAAAATTCTGACTTCAACTCTATTTAATATATAATAATATAGATATTAATTAAACTGTTTAGCTTAATTTGAAGTGGAGATTTTTACTGTTCTGCACAGAAGGAAAAAAAATGTTCAGTTTGAGAATCTTTATAAATTTGTGTAAATATTTAATTCACAATAAAGTGTGACAAAATAAATATTAAGGGGACATTTTTGGATGTTTTCTTTACGTTAGACTGAAAAAAAACCCACTGAAATCTCAAAAAAAAAAAAAAACACAGTTGTCGACACACTAAAAGCTATAAAATTCCTCCAAATAACAGCTTTGATCAATGTTACCGCAAGATCCAAAAGTCTCTTTGCTGCTCATTTATTCTCAATGCGTTCTATAACAAACACTTGACATGTCAAAGCAATCATATTTCGCTAAATCCAAGAGAATTACTTTTAAATCCGATTCTTTTTTTTCTGAAATGCATATTGAATTTATGAAAGCGATACGCGGTCAACAATCATCTTGGGTCTTTTGTTAATTACATCCCTCTGTCTATGCAACACGACAACAGCAGAAAGCCGATCTTATGTCTAATAGCAGCTAGCTGGTGTTTATGAAGGCTTCTGTCTTGAGTTTCTGAGGACTCAGAGTGTTTCCATATGTGCGAGATGCCCACATGATTCAGTCCAATCACAGTCCCAGCAGAGCGGCTTCTGTTCCCTTGCTTTAACCACTGCAGCAGATTACAGTCCCACACACTTCATAAGCTCAGAGTCAACACAAAACTGCCATGGACAGCAGAGGAGTCAGTCCAGATCACTGCTGGACTCTAGAGCCTTATGCACCATTGTAAAAAAAACAACGGTCAAATTTATAGTAATTTTAACCTTCAAATACAGTTCAAATTGTAAAAAAAAAAACGTCAAATTTTTAGGATGTGTCTAAGATGTCTAAATTATAGTAAAAATAAATGTCAGCCTTTATTTTATTGTTAAAATATGGTACAAACCTTTAAAAATTCATTTTTCAGATGTGCAAAATATCTAATTTATTTAAATTTATGTAAAAATGTATTTAAATTTACGTAAAAAAAAAAGGTAGCTGTGGTTGCCAGTATTTTGTCTTTAAAATACGGTGCAATGAAAAAATTCATATTTTACAGATGTGTTTAAAATGTCTAAACTATTTACTGTAAAAAACGGCAGCTGTGGTTGGCAGTATTTTACCATTAAAATATGGTACAAACCGTAAAAGAAAATTCAAATTTTAAGCATGTGTCTAAAATGTCTAAATTATTTACAGTAAAAAATAAAAATAAAAAAGTATTTTACCGTTAAAATATGGTACAAACCATAAAAACATTTAACATTTTTATAATGTGTCGTAAATGTCTAAATTATTTACTGTAAAAAAAAAAACGGCAACTGTGGTTGTCAGTATTTTACCGTTAAAATATGGTACAAACCATAAAAATATGTCTCATTTTTTGGATGTGTCTAAAATGTCTAAATTATTTACTGTAAAAAAAAAAAAAGGCAGCTGTGGTTGCCGGTATTTTACCATTAAAACATGTACAAACCATTAAAAAATGAAAAATTAAGCACGTGTCTTAAATGTCTAATTTATTTACGATAAAAAAAAGTCAGCTGTCGTTGCCAGTATTTTACCCTTAAAATACGGTGCAAACTGTAAAAAAATTACTTATATTTAGGTTGTGTCTAAAGTTTCTAATTTATAGTAAAAAAAAAAAAAAAAAAAAACAACTGCATCTGTAGTTGCTAGTATTTTACTGTAAAAATACAGTAGAAAACATGAAAAAAAAATTCTAATTTTTAAGACGTGTCTTAAATGTCTAATTTATTTATGTTTTTTTTTTCAGCAGCTGTGGTTGCCAGTATATTACCATTAAAATATGGTACAAACCATAAACAAAATTCTAATTTTTATGACGTGTCTAAAAGCTCTAAATTGTTTACTGTAAAAAGAAATGGCAGCTGTGGTTGCCAGTATTTTACCCTTCAAATACGGTGCAAACTGTAAAAAAAATGACTTATTTTTAGGTTGTGTCTAAAGTTTCTAATTTATGGTAAAAAAAAAAAAACTGCATCTGTAGTTGCCAGTATTTTACTGTAAAAATACAGTAGAAAACATAAAACAAAAAATCTAATTTTTAAGACGGGTCTTAAATGTCTAATTTATTTATGTTTTTTTTTTTTAAATAGCAGCTGTGGTTGCCAGTATATTACCATTAAAATATGGTACAAACCATAAACAAAAATTAAAATTTTTAGGACGTGTCTAAAATGTCTAAATTATTTACTGTAAAAAGAAATGGCAGCTGTGGTTGCCAGTATTTTACCGTAGAAATATGGTACAAACAATAACTTTTTTTTTTTTTTTTTTGGATGAGTCTAAAAAAAAAAAAAAAAAAAGACAACTGTGGTTGCCGGTATTTTACCATTAAAACGCCGTACAAACCATAAAAAAAATGCACATTTTTAGGACGTGTCTAAAATGTCTAAATTATTTACTGTAAAAAAAACGGCAGCTGTGGTTGCCGGTATTTTACCATTACAACATGTACAAACCGTAAAAAAATAAAAAATTAAGCACGTGCCTTAAATGTCTAATTTATTTACGATAAAAAAAAGTCAGCTGTCGTTGCCAGTATTTTACCCTTAAAATACGGTGCAAACTGTAAAAAAATGACTTATATTTAGGTTGTGTCTAAAGTTTCTAATTTATGGTAAAAAAAAAAAAAAAAAACAACTGCATCTGTAGTTGCCAGTATTTTACTGTAAAAATACAGTAGAAAACATGAAAAAAAATCTAATTTTTAAGACGTGTCTTAAATGTCTAATTTATTTATGTTTTTTTTTTTCAGCAGCTGTGGTTGCCAGTATATTACCATTAAAATATGGTACAAACCATAAACAAAATTCTAATTTTTAAGACGTGTCTTAAATGTCTAATTTATTTATGTTTTTTTTTTTTCAGCAGCTGTGGTTGCCAGTATATTACCATTAAAATATGGTACAAACCATAAACAAAATTCAAATTTTTATGACGTGTCTAAAAGCTCTAAATTGTTTACTGTAAAAAGAAATGGCAGCTGTGGTTGCCAGTATTTTACCCTTCAAATACGGTGCAAACTGTAAAAAAATGACTTATTTTTAGGTTGTGTCTAAAGTTTCTAATTTATGGTAAAAAAAAAAAACTGCATCTGTAGTTGCTAGTATTTTACTGTAAAAATACAGTAGAAAACATGAAAAAAAAATTCTAATTTTTAAGACGTGTCTTAAATGTCTAATTTATTTATGTTTTTTTTTTCAGCAGCTGTGGTTGCCAGTATATTACCATTAAAATATGGTACAAACCATAAACAAAATTCTAATTTTTATGACGTGTCTAAAAGCTCTAAATTGTTTACTGTAAAAAGAAATGGCAGCTGTGGTTGCCAGTATTTTACCCTTCAAATACGGTGCAAACTGTAAAAAAAATGACTTATTTTTAGGTTGTGTCTAAAGTTTCTAATTTATGGTAAAAAAAAAAAAAACTGCATCTGTAGTTGCCAGTATTTTACTGTAAAAATACAGTAGAAAACATAAAACAAAAAATCTAATTTTTAAGACGGGTCTTAAATGTCTAATTTATTTATGTTTTTTTTTTTTAAATAGCAGCTGTGGTTGCCAGTATATTACCATTAAAATATGGTACAAACCATAAACAAAAATTAAAATTTTTAGGACGTGTCTAAAATGTCTAAATTATTTACTGTAAAAAGAAATGGCAGCTGTGGTTGCCAGTATTTTACCGTAGAAATATGGTACAAACAATAACTTTTTTTTTTTTTTTTTTGGATGAGTCTAAAAAAAAAAAAAAAAAAAGACAACTGTGGTTGCCGGTATTTTACCATTAAAACGCCGTACAAACCATAAAAAAAATGCACATTTTTAGGACGTGTCTAAAATGTCTAAATTATTTACTGTAAAAAAAACGGCAGCTGTGGTTGCCGGTATTTTACCATTACAACATGTACAAACCGTAAAAAAATAAAAAATTAAGCACGTGCCTTAAATGTCTAATTTATTTACGATAAAAAAAAGTCAGCTGTCGTTGCCAGTATTTTACCCTTAAAATACGGTGCAAACTGTAAAAAAATGACTTATATTTAGGTTGTGTCTAAAGTTTCTAATTTATGGTAAAAAAAAAAAAAAAAAACAACTGCATCTGTAGTTGCCAGTATTTTACTGTAAAAATACAGTAGAAAACATGAAAAAAAATCTAATTTTTAAGACGTGTCTTAAATGTCTAATTTATTTATGTTTTTTTTTTTCAGCAGCTGTGGTTGCCAGTATATTACCATTAAAATATGGTACAAACCATAAACAAAATTCTAATTTTTAAGACGTGTCTTAAATGTCTAATTTATTTATGTTTTTTTTTTTTCAGCAGCTGTGGTTGCCAGTATATTACCATTAAAATATGGTACAAACCATAAACAAAATTCAAATTTTTATGACGTGTCTAAAAGCTCTAAATTGTTTACTGTAAAAAGAAATGGCAGCTGTGGTTGCCAGTATTTTACCCTTCAAATACGGTGCAAACTGTAAAAAATTGACTTATTTTTAGGTTGTGTCTAAAGTTTCTAATTTATGGTAAAAAAAAAAAACTGCATCTGTAGTTGCCAGTATTTTACTGTAAAAATACAGTAGAAAACATAAAACAAAAAATCTAATTTTTAAGACGTGTCTTAAATGTCTAATTTATTTATGTTTTTTTTTTTTTTAAATAGCAGCTGTGGTTGCCAGTATATTACCATTAAAATATGGTACAAACCATAAACAAAAATTAAAATTTTTAGGACGTGTCTAAAATGTCTAAATTATTTACTGTAAAAAGAAATGGCAGCTGTGGTTGCCAGTATTTTACCGTAGAAATATGGTACAAACAATAACTTTTTTTTTTTTTTTTTTTGGATGAGTCTAAAAAAAAAAAAAAAAAAAGACAACTGTGGTTGCCGGTATTTTACCATTAAAACGCCGTACAAACCATAAAAAAAATGCACATTTTTAGGACGTGTCTAAAATGTCTAAATTATTTACTGTAAAAAAAACGGCAGCTGTGGTTGCCGGTATTTTACCATTACAACATGTACAAACCGTAAAAAAATAAAAAATTAAGCACGTGCCTTAAATGTCTAATTTATTTACGATAAAAAAAAGTCAGCTGTCGTTGCCAGTATTTTACCCTTAAAATACGGTGCAAACTGTAAAAAAATGACTTATATTTAGGTTGTGTCTAAAGTTTCTAATTTATGGTTAAAAAAAAAAAAAAAAAACAACTGCATCTGTAGTTGCCAGTATTTTACTGTAAAAATACAGTAGAAAACATGAAAAAAAATCTAATTTTTAAGACGTGTCTTAAATGTCTAATTTATTTATGTTTTTTTTTTTTCAGCAGCTGTGGTTGCCAGTATATTACCATTAAAATATGGTACAAACCATAAACAAAATTCAAATTTTTATGACGTGTCTAAAAGCTCTAAATTGTTTACTGTAAAAAGAAATGGCAGCTGTGGTTGCCAGTATTTTACCCTTCAAATACGGTGCAAACTGTAAAAAAATGACTTATTTTTAGGTTGTGTCTAAAGTTTCTAATTTATGGTAAAAAAAAAAAACTGCATCTGTAGTTGCCAGTATTTTACTGTAAAAATACAGTAGAAAACATAAAACAAAAAATCTAATTTTTAAGACGTGTCTTAAATGTCTAATTTATTTATGTTTTTTTTTTTTTTTAAATAGCAGCTGTGGTTGCCAGTATATTACCATTAAAATATGGTACAAACCATAAACAAAAATTAAAATTTTTAGGACGTGTCTAAAATGTCTAAATTATTTACTGTAAAAAGAAATGGCAGCTGTGGTTGCCAGTATTTTACCGTAGAAATATGGTACAAACAATAACTTTTTTTTTTTTTTTTTTTTGGATGAGTCTAAAAAAAAAAAAAAAGACAACTGTGGTTGCCGGTATTTTACCATTAAAACGCCGTACAAACCATAAAAAAAATGCACATTTTTAGGACGTGTCTAAAATGTCTAAATTATTTACTGTAAAAAAAACGGCAGCTGTGGTTGCCGGTATTTTACCATTACAACATGTACAAACCATAAAAAAAATGCACATTTTTAGGACGTGTCTAAAATGTCTAAATTATTTACTGTAAAAAAAACGGCAGCTGTGGTTGCTGGTATTTTACCATTACAACATGTACAAACCGTAAAAAAATAAAAAATTAAGCACGTGCCTTAAATGTCTAATTTATTTACGATAAAAAAAAGTCAGCTGTCGTTGCCAGTATTTTACCCTTAAAATACGGTGCAAACTGTAAAAAAATGACTTATATTTAGGTTGTGTCTAAAGTTTCTAATTTATGGTAAAAAAAAAAAAAAAAAAACAACTGCATCTGTAGTTGCTAGTATTTTACTGTAAAAATACAGTAGAAAACATGAAAAAAAATCTAATTTTTAAGACGTGTCTTAAATGTCTAATTTATTTATGTTTTTTTTTTTCAGCAGCTGTGGTTGCCAGTATATTACCATTAAAATATGGTACAAACCATAAACAAAATTCTAATTTTTAAGACGTGTCTTAAATGTCTAATTTATTTATGTTTTTTTTTTTTCAGCAGCTGTGGTTGCCAGTATATTACCATTAAAATATGGTACAAACCATAAACAAAATTCAAATTTTTATGACGTGTCTAAAAGCTCTAAATTGTTTACTGTAAAAAGAAATGGCAGCTGTGGTTGCCAGTATTTTACCGTAGAAATATGGTACAAACAATACAAATTTTTTTTCATTTTTTGGATGTGTCTAAAACATAGAAATTATTTACTGTAAAAAAAAAAAAAAAGACAACTGTGGTTGCTGGTATTTTACCATTAAAACTCGGTACAAACCATAAAAAAATTCACATTTTTTGGATGTGTCTAAAATGTCTAATTTATTTATGGTAAAAAAAACGGCAGCTGTGGTTGCCAGTATATTACCGTTAAATACGGTAAAAATGTCTAATTTTTAAAGGTCCTGTGAAGTGCTTAGAAATGTGCATTTTTATTCCATGTTTGACGTAATCTCAACTTAAACATGGAGAGGGCGGGACTGTGTAGCTCCTCCCCTTTAAAAAAAAATACCGCCAATAGCGTTTTGTTTTTATCACAACTCCGCTAGTAAGAGTGGTTGAGCTCAAGCACATCAAATGTGAAGCGTCTTGAAGGAGACGGGACATGTCAGATAGGAGAGAGGATTTGATATGTTAGAATATGTGATGAGAAACTGAAGTATGAGGTGACGTGAATAAAACTGTTCATCCATTTAGGCAGAAGTGACAAACTGCAAGCTTTATCTCTTTTATATCTCATGAGCGTGATTATTGTCACTGTTTTGGTGTACACTAGCTCATAGATATCCTAAAAACTAAAAATACTGATACTAATATCTACAAAAAACTATTTTTTGAGACATTTAATGTTCAACTACCGTATTTCATTAATTTACAGTGTTAATACACCAATGTTTTTAGGTACTAACATCTACACACAAACATTTTTACTGTTTTTTACTATTGAAATCACAGCCATTTTTTTACAATGCTAGAATCTCCATTGAAGAATTAAATTATTTCCCATCCAGCGTTTATTTCATCAATGAAAATGGCTTCAAATACACAGAACCTGCATCTGTAAGTCAGTTGAATTAATGAATGAACATTGCAATGCAGTGGATTCTAACAAAAATTAATGGTTCATTTTATCTTCGTCAACAATAATGCGATGTTCATTCATGTGATGTGCGGATCAGAGTGTGCACATTCATAGTTTTATTCATGTTACCAGCACAGAGGACCTGTTCATTTTCTGTTTCAAGCAGTTTTTGCCCTTATTTTTATTGCCAAAATTAACACTAATTTAAAATATGCAACTGTTGGAAACTTTATTTTTCCATATATGCAAAAAAATCTAAATATTCTCAAATAGAGATAGTATGCGAGTCTTTTAAAACACACACAGATATATAATAGAAATATATATAGAATATATGAATAAATAAATGAACAAATCTCAATTACACAATTATTAAACTACAAAAATATGTTCAATATTTTAATGATATATTGTTATATTATTTATTAGTAGCAGCATTTGTTTTTTTCTGATTACTGTTTTCATGTCTTTAACTTATTGTTTTCTTTTCTTCTCTGACTTTAGTACTCCCATGTACAGCACTTCGGTCAACTTCAGTTGTTTTTAAATGGGCTTTATAAATAAATATCGTATTCTATTCATTTTTTTGTTCATGGATATGGCCAAATAAACAGCACCATATATAGCGGATACGTCCTGATAAATGAAAAATGTTACAATTAAAAAATATTCATTAAAAATAGACATTTAAAACATCAATACATTTATTTTTACTTGCATATTTTCTATATTTTAAAATTTAACAGATAGTATAGTATTATATTACTGTAAATAAATATTAGAAATGAAATATTTTTGTTTTTTTTTAATTACTGTCGAAGGCAAATTTATAATAATAATAATAATTGTTATTATTATTAGACCATATAATATTATTAAAATTATGCAGTGAATTGTTTTATTATTATTATTATTATTATTATTATTATTATTATTATTATTATATTATATAATATTATTATTATTAAAATTATGCTGTGAATTGTTTTATTATTATTATTATTATTATTATTATTATTAGATTATATAATATTATTATTATTATTATTATTAAAATTATGCTGTGAATTGTTTTATTATTATTATTATTATTATTATTATTATTATTATTATTATTATTATTATTAGATTATATAATATTATTATTATTATTATTAAAATTATGCTGTGAATTGTTTTATTATTATTATTATTATTATTATTATTAGATTATATAATATTATTATTATTAAAATTATGCTGTGAATTGTTTTATTATTATTATTATTATTATTATTATTATTATTATTATTATTATTATTAGATTATATAATATTATTATTATTAAAATTATGCTGTGAATTGTTTTATTATTATTATTATTATTATTATTATTATTATTATTATTATTATTAGATTGTATAATATTATTATTATTAAAATTATGCTGTGAATTGTTTTATTATTATTATCATTATTATTATTATTATTATTATTATTATTATTATTAGATTATATATTATTATTATTATTAAAATTATGCTGTGAATTGTTTTATTATTATTATTATTATTATTATTATTATTATTATTATTATTATTAGATTATATAATATTATTATTATTAAAATTATGCTGTGAATTGTTTTATTATTATTATTATTATTATTATTATTATTATTATTATTATTATTATTATTATTATTAAATATATCCCAAGTGGTGTTTAACGGAACAAGGACATTCTTCACAGTATTTCCAATTATATTTCCTCTTCTGGGGAAAATCTTATTTCTTTAAGCTTGGCTGAAACAAAAAAAAGTTGTAATGTTTTTTAAGGGTAATAGTATTTGGCCCCCAAAAAATATATATTTTTTCGATTGGCAACAGAACAAATCACTGCTGCCCAATGACAATACTTGCCTAGTTATCCTAATTAACCCTTAAAATTGCACTTTAAGCTGAATACTAGTATCTTGCAAAACAACTAGCAAAAGTCATAATCATGGCAAAGACAAAAATAAATAGCTATCAGAAATGAGTTATCTAAACTATTTTTCGTGAATCATGAATAATATCCATGAATAAAGATAATGTACCTTAATAAAACACTTCACGATCTTTTATAAGGCACTTTTACGTGACTCCTCGTGGTTTTCTGTGGGGTTGAGAGCGTCATGCATGCTCCGTTAGAGAACGTATTTGTTTTGGATGATGCATCTGCTATGTGTTTTCATTATTTGCCTATATAGACTCCTTCGGATTAGCTCCAAATAGAAAGCTGTAATTATGTCAAACAGGAACTTCAGGGCAGTGTGTGAAAACGCAGAAGCCGACGTCTTCACAAACTCCCCCCAAAAAAGTCCCTCGATGCCTAAAAGTATATCTAAAAATACTAGAGCACAGCTGGTTGAAATTTATTTTCTAGGCCATAGCAACAATGTTTGGTTGTTTCCAATTTCCAAAAAACCGCAGATAGTAAAACGCACAGAGACTAAGGTGGACGTAAATAGCACATGCATGCTTCAGCACTTTTAAAGACCGCGTGGGGGCAGAAAGTGAAATGTTTGTCAAAGGTAAATTCACGACCCGTCGAACAGCCATAATATCATAAAATAGCAAAGGAAGCTTCAAATCATGAATCTTATGAACTGTAAGTGGAATCTAAGAGTCAAAAAACAACGCTCACAAACGTCAGTCTTAATAAGAAAGAAATCTGGACTTATTTATGGGTGTAAGTGTTTAAAACGTAGTGTTTGAGAGCTGTTCAGATCCAAATCCACCTATTGTTTATTACCAAATTAAGCATGGTGGCTCAGGTCGCCTCACAGCAAGTGGCTGGGCAGGTTGGCATTTCTGTGTGAAGTTTTCATGTTGGCCTGGGTTTGCTCCAGGTGCTCCGGTTTACCCCACAATCCAAAGACATGCGCTGTAGGTGAATTGGATGAACTAAATTGGCAGTAGGCGACACAGTGGCGCAGTAGGTAGTGTTGTCGCCTCACAGCAAGAAAGTCGCAGATTCGAGCCTCGGCTGGGTCTGTTGGCGTTTCTGTGTGGAGTTTGTTTGTTCTCCCTGTGTTCGCGTGGGTTTCCTCCGGGTGCTCTGGTTTCCCCCACAGTCCAAAGACATGCGGTACAGGTAAATTGGGAAGGCTAAATTGTCCGTAGTGTATGAGTGTGAGTGTGAGTATTGATGTTTCCCAGAGATGGGTTGCGGCTGGAAGGGCATCCGCTGCCTAAAACGTGCTGGATAAGTTGGCGGTTCATTCCGCTGTGGCGACCCCGGATTAATAAAGGGACTAAGCTGAAAAGAAAATGAATGAATGAATGAAATTGGCAGTAGTGTATGATTGCGTGCATGAATGTGAAAATGAACGGGTGTTTCCCAGTACTGGGTTGCGGCTGGAAGGGCATCCGCTACTTAAAACATATGCTGGAATAGTTGGTGGTTCATTCCGCGGTGGCTACCCCTGATAAATAAGGGACTACGCCGAAGGAGAATGAATGTATGAATAATCTTCGGAATCATTGAACAAAACAAATACACATCAGCTGACGTTGGCGGAGTTCACACTAAACTCTAACAAGGATTCATTTTAAATTATTATTTAGATTTTGAAATGTTTTGTAAAGAAGTTTCCTTTATTTAGAGATTGCTTCACTTGATAAGAACTCAGTAGAGAGAAACAGTATCTTTGTGGATTACTTTTGTCTTGCCTGTGTGTTTGGTGTAGTCAACGCACCGTAAATGTTGACTTGCGTTTTATGAAATCACCAAAGACAATGATTTCAACCATTAATATTTCTTGGTTTTAGTGAGGCTGATCTAAAATAGTTTAAAACCTTTTTTTTTTAGTTTGTTCGGAAATCTATTGTTCTCCTTTCTGTCACATCAAAAAATGAGTGCCCCAAGGATCTATTTTAGGTCCCCTCATGTTCTCTATTTTTATTAATGATTTAGTTCTTGTAAAGGACTCTACCAAGATACATCTGTATGCAGGTGACAGTCATCTAGCATTATCATTAAGGGTGTGACGAGACGCTTACTCCACAAGATGAGACACGAGATATGAGATTGGGGTCACGAGAATAAGCCGAGATTTTTGATGAATGGAAAATAATCTTTTATTCAACTGAGGAAAAAAATTATAAAACACAAATTGCAAAAACTATTTAGGTGTTTTTTTATTGACTTTTAATAAATGTTATTTTACTTCTATTTTAATTAATTTTACGCAGTAAAGGACATGTAAACACTGCTAAATACTTTGCTAATAGCCTTTGTGAATGGAATATAGCCTTTTATATATAATTTTAAATATTAGAAAAATATTTGCTGATATATGGATGAAAATAGAAACAAATAAAATAAAATCAGAAACTGCTAAACAATTAAGGTGCTTTTAAAAAAATTGTAATAAATGGTAAATTATTTCTATTTTATTTTATTTCTATTTTTTCTTTTTTAATGAATTCTATGCAGTAAATGGCATCCCCTGTAGTTTCACATGAGAAATTCAACTTAAAATTCATGTAATTTTTGGTATTTCATTTATTTTAAAATTTAGCAGTTTAACTTTTATGCGCCAAGATTTTATTATTGCCCTTGTCACAAACTCTGAGCTTCTGAATGCAAATATAAAGTAAGGACTGAAAGGAGAGAGTTGTTTTAATGTAAGAAGGCGTGTGTCTCGAGCATAGACTGTAAAATATATGGACGTAGCATCCGTGACGTCACCCATAGGTTTCTGAAAACTGCAAAAGAAGCTACAAGTAGGCGCGGCTAACCGTCACCATTTTATTCGCGCGTCATCGCACCCAAGGCGGGATACCAAACAAGGGCAAAAAGGCGGAGAGTGAGCGGAGCTACAGACACCTGCTGGCACTTTGCTTAGACCTGGCAGACAGACTTTACTGTGGGAGAAACGCTTGATACTTTATTACCTGCGACTCGTTTGTGTTCTGACCACATGTGCTTGGCTGTACACTATATCAATAAAGTGTTTAGACTTTTAAAAACACTGTAGTAATACATTGAGCCACTAAACATTGTTCTTATGATGTTTTTCTACAGGAGGAAAACGCGAAATACGTCCAAACACTTCAAATATAGTCTGTGTTAGTAAATGCAAGACTATTGATGAAATCCAGGCATAACACTGTATGATAACGCTTCAGATGACTGTTCTAGAGCCTACAGCTAATCAATCTGTCAGATTCTGGAGGGCATTACAGGTCTAAAGAAAAATATTAATGATAAATGATCTTAAATAAAACAAATACATTTATAGAGATGGTATACAAGTATATAACTTTACTCACATGGGAAACGAGACCACATTAATGGTTTGTGAGCACAATTAAATGCACACAGCATCCCATATCATCTGATAATTGTAAGAAATAATCCCAAAAGGCAGCTGACTGTGTAAAGCCACATAAAACAAAACAAAAATACGATGAATATGCCGAGATCAGTGGCTAATCTGCCGGATTCAGCTGAGGTGAAGTGACCTTGACCAGCGAAACCTAGCTGTCACTCAAGTGGCCACGCCCTTAATTATGCAAACTTAATATAACCTAATATAAAGGAAATGGATGAGTTATAAAAAAATTCACCCCCCTCACAGTTGTCATGGAGGGTAATAATGGCTATATGAACCAAAATCGTTCTTTGTACCAGGCTACTTCCGTATTGGCCTTTCCGATGGAGAGCGGGAGGTTGCCGCTTGGTCTCGAGTCTCCAGAAGTTCACTGTGTGTGTGTGTGTGTGTGTGTGTGCGCGCGTGTGTGTGTGTGTGTGTGTGTGTGTGTGTGTGTGTGTGTGTGTGTGCTTATAGAGATGTGTCTGTGGTCTTTTACTGACTCAAACAGCCGTGTGTGTATGTCTTATCCTGTCGCAAAATGCGGCTAAAAGACCTACACGATGGTAATAGTTTGCATACGGTCTTTACTCAGCACTTCAATAATGCAACTGAAACAGGGAAACTCCAAGTCTTAATTCCATTTGTGTTTACGACGATTAGGACTTTAAGCATATCTAAAGTGCTATTCCATCGCATGCACATGAAGCATGGTTAATGTGTGTGGCTGCAGCCAGTTGTAGCCTCTGTTGAACGCGTCAGCCACTGAACTCCGATTAAAAAAATGTAAAAAGTGGTTATGTTACACCCAACCGAGTGACAAGCGTAACTCCTGAGGCCAGCCTGCCCTGGGTTGCCAGGTGTGTGCAAAGCACTTGATTTGCAGTTCAAATCAAATCCTGCCTCCAATCTTCAGTGCTAAATTCACCCTCAAACTCCATTAAAACATCACAACTCATGAGACAACTTTCTACCTCGACGAGAAGTCTCGCGAGATCTCGTCACATCCCTAATAATCATCTAAACTGCTGCAGCATCTTTAAATAAAGCCCTACATAATTTACAAAACTCATTTAAATGTTATACAAAAATCATCGTTACAAGTTGAACCTGGCATTAAATTAAATAAATAAATAAATAAATACATAAATAAATAAATAAATAAATGAAACAATCAATGTTGGGGGTAACACATTACAAGTAATGTGAGTTTCGGTAGTAACGAGTAAAGTAACGAATTGCATTACTTTAAAAAAAATTAAGTAATAATATGACACATAATATGAAGTTACTTTTTAAAAAGAAATGTAATGCGAGTTACTTTTTTGTTTAATTAATTAGCTTTTACAAAGTAAACTGATGAATTAAAATTGAGATGAGAGATTGCATTCATTATTTTGAACATGTGGAAGAAAAGGAATTGTCCCTGAAAATGGTTTGGACTACACTAATAAGACTAAAAGTACAAAAGGAGCAAACAGATTGCTTTAAACCAGGGGTGGGCAAACTCAGTCCTGGAGGGCCGGTGTCCTGCACAGTTTAGCTCTAACACTAATCAAACACACCTGAACAAGCTAATCAGTGTGTTTAAGATTGCTAGAAATCCATGAGCAGGTGTGTTTGATTAGAGTTGGAGCTAAACTGTGCAGGACACCGGCCCTGCAGGACTGAGTTTGCCCACCCCTGCTTTAAACGGTTATTAATCTGTATATACAGTCCGGCATGTAGAGCTCTGGCTCAGGACATTCTCAGGAGATAACATTACCCTACGTTGTTTTTACTCAATGTGTTTTTTAAAAAAGTAACTAAGTAATGCAACTAGTTACTTTTTCAGGAGAGTAACTCAATATTGTAATGCATTACTTTCAAAAGTAACCTTCCCCAACACTGGAAATAAATAAATAAGCAAACAAATAATATTTTTTTGTCATACTTACTCTAAAACAACTGATTTGTTCATGTCAACATTAGGCAATACAACTACTAAAAAAGACGTTCAGAATATTTTGATGACACATTGACAATATGCTGAAAGGGCTTAAAACAAAATGGCTACTTTTATCATTTAAAAACGTTTTTTTCTAATGAAATTGAAGCTTTAGAAATTGTAGAAATTGAGTATTTTAGCATCTATAATTGATTATGGTGACAGTATGCATGCGTATTCATCTTTATTAAGAAAACTGGACTGTCTATTATGCAATATGGGAACACAACACATGAACAACATACCACACAAAAACCAACGACTCAGTAACAACAGACGGGTGCAGGGTGTATAAATAGTCCAAACAATCATTAGTGACAGAATTCAGCTGTGTGTGTAATCAGTGAAACCTGGTGTATGTATAGTGGAATGAAGGGATCTGTAGTTCATGACTGAATTGTAGTTCACCAGCGATCTCTGTAGTCTTCAAATCGCTAGTGAACATGACAGCAATGCTACGTTTTGTTTGTGGTGCAGATTTACTGTACTTACACATCATTGTGTAGTTTATGAATGATTCGCACGGTCTTCTCGATATCAAACAAAGAAATATATGTATTTAAGCTAGGGGTGGGCGATATGACCTAAAATTAATATCACTGTATTTTTCATCTTTTGAACGGTGACGGTATAATATCATGGTATTACTTTAAATAGCAAAATAGTATACATCTCAAGGAAGAACGGACAAAAAAAAGTTTTATTTCTTCATTTCTATCACTCTATAAAAGTTTTGGTTTCGGTTTGTGTCATTTTAAATGCTCCGTCTCGTTATGAGCTGATCTTCATTTTTCTCTGTTTGTGGAATTAAGCGGCACCAATTTATGAGCAGACAGAGCAGGATTCTCATGATGACCACCGCCGCAATACTGCTCTTTGTTATGAGCCGTAGTTTCAGTGTAAACTTAGTAAAGGTGAGTTTCTTTGGCGATGATGTCTACAGTGTTAGATTTGATATTTAGCGGACATTTGTGCTGAATACGCAGTGAATGTAACGCAACAAGATTCAGGCACCTTCTCCGAAAACACTCGATTGATCTCAGCTGGCGGATCAACATTTACCTCATGTCATGATCGCTGTCATCTGCGCCATTATTATTATTATAACTTTAGGTGAGGTTTGCAAACCTGTGCACTTTTCACTCTTCAGCCATTTGCATTTCCTGCGGTAACAAAAGCTCCCTGTTATCTGACAGCGGGAAGCGTTGAGTGACTGACAGCTAATATGAACCAATACAGCAGCAGGGTAGAGCGATTTCAGCAAGTTTTTAGAGAAAATCAAATCAGGTCGCACTATAATCATTATATTCAGTCGCACAAATGCTCCCAAATATATTAAGAGGGCGCATAGATTAAATTTCGGGCGCACATGCGACCAAAATGGTTGCAATTTCGAGCCCTGTAGTATAAGGACAGGTATTCAGACCACAACTGAACGTTTGAAGAAAATTGAATGCCTTATTATTTAGAATTAGCTATTATTGATGTAAATGCAGCTGTTCAAGGCACATAATTGATTTATTACGGTATTGACGGTATTAGAAAATCCATGTCGTGGCGCAATGTCACACCGGTAATGACTATGACATCGGTGTACCGCCCCACCCCTAATTTAAGCATATGTTTATGTTTATTGCTAAGGCACTTTTTGGCACAGTAAATTGCCTTTTTATTTATAAAACATTTTAATCTCCTACACCACTGTTTCCCAACCCTGTTCCTGGAGGCACACCAACAGTTCATGTTTTGGATGTCTCCCTCATCTGACCCATTTACTTCAGGTTTTGGAGTCTCTTCTAATGTTCTGATGAGTTGTTTCAGATGTGTTTGATTAGGGAGAGAATGAAAATTTGGACTGTTGGTGTGCCTTCAGGAACAGGGTTGGGAAACTCTGTCCTACACAACTACATATTGTACTACATCATTTCTTTGGTTAGATGTTACAAAAGTTTGTTCAAGATTAGGAAAAATTTGTCATCCTTTTCCTGGCTAAATAAACGATAAAGAAATCAACATTCTCAGATAAAAGCTGAGGGTGAGTAAATTAACAGCAAACACTCGAGTGATCCACCCACTTAACAAACACAAAGAGCACACTAAACTACTAGATTCTGACTCAATCCTGAGGTTGTTGGTTACATTTGATGGATTTCACCAATAAATCCCGGAGCTTAACTTCATTATTTGGCAAATCCAGTCCATTGAGCATTGCCTGGCACGCACGCACTGCGGATTTTCAACGCTAGTTCGCTAAATAATTTGTGATTCATCTGAAATGATTCCCGGTGAGCCATGCTTCTGTTGGCGTCATGCAATACACACATGTTTCAGCACATACGATGAGCATCGCTGATGAAAAGAAGCAATGGAGTCCGCTGGCCCCTAAAGACATTGGCTAATTGCAGTAATAAGGCAGAAGCAGAGGTTGGGGAATAAAGATGCTGAAAGCCGGCACGCTTCTTTGGCCAGTTCTGTGGGCTTGTGGTTTTCTGTGATCTTCCTGCCTAAATCTCCCCCGTTTCCCCCACACTGGTCACTGAACTGTCGGATTATCTCACGAAGCACGCTTCTACCATCAGGCCTTGTGGTTTTTCTCCTCTCTGGAGCTGCAACTGATTATAAAGGTTGATATTAAGTGAAATTAATCTCTCTGATGTCCAATTTTTAATTTAGAAGCTTGTTTCCTGGTCGAAAACACTTAAATATGGCGATTTTCAATGGAACCAAGTGCATATTAGGTATTTGCTACAGGTCTGCTGTTTGTTTTTGCTTTTTTTGAGACAACACTGAATCAAAACTATTCCTATTTATTTTACATCTCTTATTGTGAATTATTCAAGAGTTTTTTGTATATCAGAATGATTTTTGAAGGATCATATGCCACTGAAGACTAGGACAATGGCTAGTAAATGCATCTTTGGCATTATAGGATCTGATTATTGACAATTTATGTATTCAACTCTGCAGTGACTTTTTTGACATTTTTTACAGGTCCCATAATGATCTCACTGGATAGATGGATATACGGATGGATGGATAAACAAATGGATGAATAAAGAGATAGGTGTCAAATGCTTGGTGGATAAACAGATGGATGAATAAATGGATGGATGAATAAAAAGATGGATGAATAACCAATTGGATGGATGGATGGATGGATGGATGGACAAACCAATTGGATGGATAGATGGATGGATGGACTTGATAGACAAAACAATTGTACGGATGGATGGATGGATGGATGGATGGATGGACTTGATGGACAAACCAGATGGATAGATGGATGGATGGATGGACGGATGGACTTGATGGACAAACCAATTGTATGGATGGATGGACGGATGGACTTGATGGACAAACCAATTGGATGGATGGATGGATGGATGGACAAATCAATTGGATGGATGGATGGATGGATGGAGGGACAGACGGAGAGTCTGGGATGGATGGACTGGGATGGATGGACGTATGGACTGGGATGGACGGGTGAACTGGGATGGAGGGATGGATGTCTCTACAGATTGGATGGATGGATTCGAATGGATGAATGGCTCGATGGAGAGATGAACATGAACTCTGTGGATTGAGCCATCTATCCATTCCAGTCCATCAATCCATTCCATTGGACCGATGGATTAATTAAATAAACAAACTAGATTGACTGGATGGAGGAATAGGATGAAACTGACTGGATAGTTGTGTGAATGGATTGGATGGATGAATATATGGAAGAATGGACAAGTGGAATGGACTTTCTGGATGGAAATATGGCTACATCGATTGTATGGCTGGTTGGAAGGGATTAACTGATTAGATGAAGAAATGGACTGAGTGCATGGATGAATGAATTGAATGGACAGACTGGACTGATGGACATGATGGATTAACAGACTGGATTAAGAGATGAAAAGATCTGTGGATGGATAGGTCTGTGAACAGATAGGATGGACTGAGTGGATGGACAGATGAACCAAGTGGACGGACGGACAAGCTGAATTGATGGACTGAATGGATGAACAGATTGGATAAAGAGATAAACAGATGGATGGATGAATGAACTGGATGGAGAGATGGATGGGATGGACTGGTAAATAGATTGGATTCAGGAGAAGGAATGGGCTAAATGGATTGGATGGATCCAATGCCTGGATGGATGAATGCATGGATTGGATGGATGATCCATGGATGGACGAATGCATGGATTAGAATTGGATGGACGCATGCATGGATTGCGACTGGATGGATGAATGCATGGATTAGAATTGGATGGATTAATGCATGGATTGGGATTGGATTGGATTGATATAGTATAGAATGATTGGGATACACGGACGGATGGATGGAATAAATTGAAGAATTAATGGATTGTATGGACAAATTGAATGGATGGATGGACATGGAATGGATGGACAGAATTAAGAAAAAATCAGGCAAAACACTCTGGATTCACAGTGGTCATTTTTGCATATCCGGGCACCATTTACACTAGGGCTGCAACAACGAATCGATTAAATCGATAAAAATTGGTTACTAAATCAATTTTTGAATTTATTGATTACTAAATTCATTGCGTTGGCAATGAATTTCATAATCGATTTGTTGTGCCGCGCGACACAGGACGTTTAATTATTAAAAAACACTTTAGTTCAGCATGGAGCGGAGTGAACACGGTCTCTCACGCACTGATACAGAGTTCGGCGCCTCATAGACAGGGTCAGGCATGAGGAGGAAGGGAGTTCAACAGCAGAGTTCTACTTTTGTTCTGTTTTGAAGTGAGGACCGTAAAGTCCCTGGTGCTGATGTTTTACTCGTTATGCAGCTTGACAAGCATGACAAGTTAGCGTTAGCTCGATTACTTTTGGAGCAGCAACTGAAAAAAATCAAACTGAGCTGTAACGCGGTGTCTGGCGCTGAGCCAGAGAGAACTCGCACTGAGCAGAGCTTTTCGGAAGGGACCGTCTGAAAAGTGCTGTTATTTTTCGTTTTTATTATTTAAATGTTTATGTTTTAGACATGTAAATACAAACACGTACTTGTAAAACATTTACATACATTTAGAGTTTTTTTAAATACACAAGGAGATCTAACAATCCATTGAAATATAATTTGCCAATGTGTTTTATTCATATCAGACACATGTAGTGAAAGTAACTATAAAGTTGAATCTACTCTTCTTTAAGTTCACCAGCCACTTGCATGTATTTAGGGAGTAACTTATGAATTTACATGCTGAATCCTGCGTGTTCTGCTTTTTATGAAGGCAAACGTGCGGCCGCAAGTAAACATGGCGACGACCATCTCACGTTATAGATCACGATCACTCACACTTTTATGTGAACTGGTAAAACTTCTGTTTGAGATTATATCTCATTAAGATTCATTTTCTTACTCGATTCACAAATAATTTAACTTGTTTTAAGCAAACAATCACTAAATTTTGAGGTGTTTTTTTTCAGAAAACAAAACAATTTCTTATGCTATTTCATGTGTCTAGTATGTATCTTGATTTAAAAATATTTAGATATTTGGATTGAAAACAGCACAAAACTACTTAGATTTTTTATTATTATTATTATTATTATTATTATTATTATTTTAAACGGTTGGAAATTAATGCTTTTCTTTTTTATCCGATTCATCGATTAATCGAAAAAATAATCGACAGATTAATCGATTATTAAAATAATCATTAGTTGCAGCCCTAATTTACACTTTCATCAAAATGACAAAAGTCTAATTCATATTGGCAGTTTTGCAGAATAACGCGCAAACATATTGATTACATCAACAAAATTCAATATTTGATATGAGATATTATAGCACACA